>NC_057803.1:60480420-60578752 GCF_018294505.1 Triticum aestivum | reverse complement strand
AGAGAGGCATATCTCACCAAGATGGATCGTAAAACAAACCAAGAATAACCCACCTTGGTCATACAACATCTCTCTTGTTGTTGGTCAAAGTGATGGCCGTCCATGCGGCCTCGGAGATGGGCTAGCTCGCCAATAATCACGCAAGTAGCTAGTCCTCGAAGACAACCACTGCATGTGTGTGGCCCAAACATATGTATGGAGGTGTGTTTTTGAGTACACAATGGAACAACTTTGATGGGGCACCGTGATTTCAAACTAGAAATCCCCACACTGAGTGAGGGTTAGGTTAACGATGCATATGTATGTTACACCACACTTCAAGCCAACGATGGTGATTCATGTATGCATGTGTGCATATTATATGCGCTCAAACTTAATTAGGTCTGAATCTCACAATGACCTATACTACGATAACATGAACCAAATGAAGAATCCTCCATGGTAACCTATCTTGTTGTCGGTCAAGGTGATCATGGATGTCCACGCGGGCCCACGAATATATAGGCTTGTCGCCGATAACCACGCGAGGGAGTGTACCGTTCGAAGGCAACCACTACATGCATATGTATGGAGGTGATGCGTGCATGCATGTTTGAATACCATTTCACAACATTGATGTGGCACGTGCATAAAAAATCGTACACTCCCCACACAGAGTGAGATTGGTTCATGACGTGTCGTTGTACTAGCCACTTCAACTCGATGGGAAGGATTCATGCGTACACACATGCATGTGTGTGTGCTCAAACTGTATCATGCATGTCATCCCAGAGCACGACCTATATATATACCGTATTACAAGCAAAAATAATAATCCCCTCCTAAGTCAAATTAACCTCTCTTGTTGTCAGGTGTCGGTGTCAAAACCGGCGGATCTCGGGTAGGGGGTCCCGAACTGTGCGTCTAGGCCGGATGGTAACATGAGGCAAGGGACACGAAGTTTTACCCAGGTTCGGGCCCTCTCGATGGAGGTAAAACCCTACATCCTGCTTGATTAATATTGATGATATGGATAGTACAAGAGTAGATCTACCACGAGATCGAAGAGGCTAAACCCTAGAAGCTAGCCTATGGTATGATTGTTGTTATGTATGTTGTCCTACGGACTAAAACCCTCCGGTTTATATAGACACCGTAGAGGGTTAGGGTTACACAAAGTCGGTTACAATGGTAGGAGATCTGCATATCCGTATCGCCAAGCTTGCCTTCCACGCCAAGGAAAGTCCCTTCCGGACACGGGACGAAGTCTTCAATCTTGTATCTTCATAGTCTAGGAGTCCGGCTGAAGGTATAGTCCGGCTATCCGAACACCCCCTAATCCAGGACTCCCTCGGTAGCCCCCGAACCAGGCTTCAATGACGATGAGTCCGGCGTGCAGATTGTCTTCGGCATTGCAAGGCGGGTTCTCTTATGAATTTCGTGTACCTGTCGAATAAAGTCCGATTTCTTGTAAATGTTGCGCTCCTTGGCTTCTACACCCAATAATGGCCGTCTCCCACGTGTCAAACGAATATGAAAAGTCTGAGTGTTTTTACATCCACACCCCTAGCCGCGTAAATGAGCCGCCCATTTAAGGGGACGAGGATTTAGATCCATACCACACCTTCTCCCCTTCATGAGTGTTCATCAGAGCGCATCCGACAAAGGTCCATTCCACCATGGCCAGCCGTCGCAACTCCTCCCTTCGCCCTTCCAGCCCTAAGCCTGGATATTGGGAGAGATGCTCCATCCCGCATAGCGAGCTAGTGACGCTCCAGACCAAGGGATTTCTCCCCCCGGCCTATATGGTCCCGGTTCGAGCCGGTCTTGCCATCTGTAATGGCGGAGAGCAAGCGAAGAGTGCCCCTAATCCCTCCAAAGGAGAGTGAGTATGCCTTGTCCCTTATTTAATAAGAGGGCTTGGATTTCCAATCCATATGTTTCTCCGGGGGTTCCTAGAGTTCTATGGCCTCCAGCTACACAATTTTACGCCTGCCTCCGTATTGCATATCGCGGGCTTCGTAGCCCTCTGCGAGCTGTTTTTGGGTGTTGAGGCTCATTTCGGGCTGTGGAAAGAGCTATTCTGCCTCGTGCCCCATTCTAAGAAGGGGTCAATATATCAAGTGGGCGGAGCCGAAGTGTGGCGCATCGCCGGGACTAGATATCTATCCGGAACCCCAAAGAAGGCGTCCGAGGACTGGCCTTCGGAATGGTTTTACATCAAGGACGTCCCGCTGCCAGATCCTATCCGGATCGGCCTCCCTGAGTTCGACAGTGCCCCACTAAAGGAGCGCCTAAGTTGGCATCCACGGAGCCCTCAGAGGGAAAGTGACAAGGACATTATTTACCTGATGGGCCGGATAAGATTGTTAGCTCATTCCGGACTGACCATGATCGGGGTCATTGCTGCATGCATCATGCGAGGGGTGCAACCGCTATAGTATAGAGGCCACCCCATGTAGGACTTCAACGGGGAGGACGACGCCACCCGCTACGGCCGTAAGGGGCCGGATTCGGCTGCGGCTCTAACAAATACCTTGTCCGCTTTGTACAAGGGAGAAGAGGAGGATTTTCTCCGCGTCGACCCGAAGGGTGGATTTTCTATGTACAATCCTCCAAGCTGGGTAAGTGGTCGCATCTTGCCCATCCGTTTTATATCCCCATCGTTAAATATTCAGTCTAGCGACTTCAACGCAGGAACTGCGCCAGGATGTTAAAGAAATAAACAACCCTCCTCCACAACCCGAGGACCCAGGACAGTCCCTCGACCCGGCCTCTCAAGAGGATCCGGATGTATCTGTGGAGCTGATTGATGGAGTGTTCCATCAATTGAGCAAGGACAACGCCTTGGTGGCCATTACGGCCGATTACCCAGGGCTAATCCCGGCCTCCCAGGTAACTGAGATCGAAGTCCCAGTACCCCGAATAGGGGTCCGCCCTCTCGTGTTTTCAGTTTCCTGATTACAACCGAGCTTTGCAGGGGAGGTTTCTAAGATAGGAGGCCGAACCTGCGGCGACAAGCCAACGAGGGGCCGCAGGGCCCCGTGGGCAGAAAAGAAGTGCAGTCCGGACCGAGGCGTCTGTGCAAAGGTATGGCGCACCTCCTTATCCTAGGTGTTATACCTTTAAGGCATATTAACACTCGTGCTCTCTTCAGGACAAAGAGACCTTGCCAGACTATATTCAGAGAGGCTGCCAATCGCGCCTCCACCAGCCAGGTTCCAAAGCCTGGTCCGGAGGTGGAGGCGAACACAAGGCGCGCACCGGATGCTCCTCTGACGGAGGATGTGGACAGGTTGTCTGCCACCAACTCTGAGGTGGAGAGTGCCATGAACCACACGCGTCGCCGGACAATTTTTCGCGATGCTTGTTTCTCCCAAGAGGCATTAGATGCCTTCAAGTCGGGAGATGCGTACCTCCGTGCCACTCAAAATGGTCTAGCCAGAGCCACGGAGCAATATGTAAAAGACATACGGGTAAGAAAATTTTGGTAATTATATATATATATATATATATATATATACCAGTAGCCCCCGAGACTTGAAACAGTTAGAATAACTGATTTAAGGATCATATGTTATGCAGGTTCTTACAGAAAAGAATTCCCTACTGTCCCAGGAGCTGGAAGAGTGCAAAGCCCAACTTGAGGCCGCACTAGCCGCGGCAGGGGAGCCCAAGGAGACCCCCTTTGGTAATATACACTTAGAAAGATAAGTATTTTGCGAAGCACGGCATGGCTGCGAATCTGACAAATGAAATTGCAGATGGCGCCGGATTGAATCCGGAAAGGCAACACCTCCTACGCTAGCTGAAGGCTGGTGAGAAGGTGCTGACAAAGGTGAGGCGGGAGAAGAATGATCTCCAAGATGCCAACACCAAGCTGGGCGTCGAGCTGAAAAATGTTCGTGCCCAGCTGTCAGACTCCATTAAGGAGAATCAGCGGCTTCGGTGCGGCATATTTAGTAAGTGCTTGAACGAACCTTTGGAGAAAAAAAGTTCGGCGGGGAAGTCGACTAACAGAGTAATGTCTGTAGGTGTGCTAACAGGTCGGCCTGCAGAGGAGATGCCCGGTTCTACGGGTGACCTTCTTCCCGAGCTCTCGCAACTGCTCGAGCAAGTTCGGAAGGCGATGCGAGGCGTCGCCCAGGCCCTGTGGCCATCCATCTCCGTGCCCGAAGGTCTTGGAGACCTTGCGGAGAAGCTAAAGGGAGCACGGCAGCGCTTCCAATTGTGGAAGATATCGGCCTGCCATCAAGGCGCTAGGGAGGCCTGGGCCATGGTGAAGACGCGGTACACAAAGGCTGACCCCAACCACATGGCCGAGGTCGGTCCTATGGGGCCCGATGGGAAGGAGATCCCTGTAAGCTTAGTATACGACCAAGTAGAATTGGCCGCAAAGTATTCCCAGCAGGACTGTAAATTAGACAGCCTGTTGGATGGTATTGAAGAGGAATACAATCAGTCAGAATGACTATGTAATTTAATTGACATTTATAATGCCTTCTAGCCGGATTGTAGATCGTTTGTCATGGCCGACCTTTTTGCTCCAGCCTTGGGACCTGACGGTCCAGAGTGTGTCCGAATTCCCATGCGCTTATATAAGAACCGGGGAATGCATGGAGACCAGGCGTAGGGGTCATTAGTGCGTGAACAGACAAGTGCTCGACTAGTTATGTTATATTACATGGTTAGTAAGAAACATCTTCCAGGGAGAATAGTTCCGTTAGGGGTTCCTTTCCCTGGGAGGCATGCCCTAAAGTGCATGCCCATTCTGCAAAAAAGACGCAGGAAAAAGCATCTGGGGGCGCATAAATAAATAAGTAAAAAGATCATCTTTTAGGTCACCGACCGAATATTCCCTTAAGAACGCTAGCTTTCGGCTTCACCCAATCTGAGGTACACATCCGGCTGATCCGGCAGTAATAATCGCGGAGGTGCTCCCTTTACCGCCTAGCCGAATAATCGGGAACGTAGGGGTAAGCACAGGAGCCAGGCAACCCAGCTTGGCCAAAACTTAAGTCATATTGATGCATATAATGGTGAAATAAAAGGTACATGCAGAAGTGTCACACATGTGTTGGACATGAAGCCCGTATAAATAAGCTTCTGGTAAAAGAAGCCCCCAGGTTTAATGAGTGCGAATAGCACGTCACTTGATGAGCCTTTAAAGGCTATAAGAGAAAGGAAGGGGAGAAGGAGAGAAATGTAAGACAGACAGTATATAAAAAATGGACAGAGGAAGGAGACGAACACAGAGTCCGGCGCTAGGCATAGAATCTTCGGAGACGGGCTGCATTCCATGGGTTCGGCTCGAGTCGGTTATCCGATGCATCTCGCAGGCGGTACGCTCCACCAGTCAGGACTTGGTCAATTATGAAGGGACCTTCCCACTTGGGCTTGAGTTTGTCCTTTTTCTTGTCCGGCAGGCATAGAATTAATTCGGCAACATTGTAATTTTTGGCCCGTACTTCTCTGCTTTGGTATCTTTGAGCCTGCTGTTGATAGAATGTGGAACGGGCTTTTGCCACGTCACGCTCCTCCTCCAATGTGTCCATACTGTCCTGCCGATCGAGCTTGTCTTCTCTTTCTTCGTACATGCGCACTCGAGGTGTACTGCCTCTGCACCGTACACCATAAAGAATGGTGTGTATCCGGTGGTGCGATTCGGCGTGGTCCGCAGCCCCCATAGTACAGAGTCGAGCTCCTCTACCCAGTGCGTGTTAGATTCCTTGAGGGACCAAACTAATCTGGGTTTGATGCCTCTCATGATAAGACCATTTGCACGTTCGACCTGACCGTTAGTTTGTGGGTGATAGACGGAAGCATAATCGAGCTTGATGCCCATGTTTTTGCACCAGAGTTTTACCTCGTCGGCCGTAAAGTTCGTGCCGTTATCAGTGATGATGCTATGGGGGACGTCGTAACGGTGTACAACCCCGGATATAAAGTCTATCACCGGTCCGGATTCGGCCGTCTTAACAGGCTTGGCTTCTATCCATTTGGTGAACTTATCCACCATGACCAGTAAGTATTTTTTCTTGTGGGTTCCGCCTTTAAGGGGTCCAACCATGTCAAGCCCCCAGACCGCGAAGGGCCAAGTGATGGGGATAGTTTGGAGGGCGGTGGGTGGCATATGGCTTTGGTTTGCAAAGAGCGGCAACCGACGCATCGCTGGACTAAGTCCTGGGCGTCTGCCCGGGCCGTCGACTAATAAAAGCCTGTACGGAAGGCCTTGCTTACAAGGGACCGGGCTGCAGCGTGATGACTGCCGAGTCCGGCATGAATTTCAGCCAGGAGGTTCCGCCCTTCCTCTTCGGAGATGCACCTTTGAAGGACTCCGGTAGTGCTTTTCTTATAAAGCTCTCCCTCGTGGACTTTGTAGGCTTTGGATCGCCACACTATGTAGCGTGCCTCATTTTGGTCCTCGGGGAGTTCCTGCCTAGTAAGGTAGGCGAGGAATGGTTCTGTCCACGGGGCGATGATGGCCATTATTACGTGGGTTGAAGGTGTTATTTCATTGGCAGAGCCTCCGATTGTGTCAGAATGTTCGGTGTCGGGCAGTGCGGTTGGGTCCGGGCTGTTATTGTTCGGCTCCCCTTCCCATACTATGGATAGCTTGAACAGCCTTTCCAAGAAGATGTTGGGGGGACTACATCACGTTTTGCGCCGATGCGTGCCAGGACATCTGCCGCCTGATTATTTTCCTGGGCTATATGGTGAAATTCAAGCCCTTCGAACCGAGCTGACATTTTTAGGACGGCGTTGCGGTAAGCTGCCATTTTTGGATCCTTGGCATCGAAGTCTCCATTTATTTGGGATATTGCGAGGTTTGAGTCCCCGCGCACCTCTAGGCGTTGAATGCCCATGGATACTGCCATCCGGAGACCATGTAAAAGGGCCTCATATTCAGCTGCATTGTTGGAGTCTGTGTGCATAATCTGGAGTACGTATTGAACTGTGTCTCCTATGGAGGACGTCAAAACGACGCCAACCCCTAGTCCGGCCAACATCTTGGAGCCGTCGAAATGCATGATCCAATTTGAATATGTGCCGTACTCTTTAGGGAGTTCGGCCTCCGTCCATTCTGCGACGAAGTCGGCCAAAACTTGCGACTTGATGGCTCGGTGTGGCTTATAAGTTATGTCGAACGGGAGGAGCTCAATGGCCCATTTTGCAATCTGGCCTATTGCGTCACGGTTGTTTATAATATCGTTAAGTGGTAATTCCGAGGCTACTGTTATTGAACACTCTTAAAAGTAGTGTCGTAGCTTCTGGGATGCCATGAATACCGCGTAAGCGATTTTTTGATAATGCGGGTATCGTGATTTGCATGGAGTGAGGACAGTGGACACATAATAGACCGGTTTTTGAAGGGGGGATTTGTGTCCGTCCGTTTCTCATTCGACGACGAGCACTGCGCTTACAACCTGATGTGTTGCTGCAATGTACAATAGCATTGGTTCGCCAATGTTTGGCGCGGCCAAGACTAGGTTTGTTGCCAATATGGCTTTTATTTCATGGAGTCCGGCCGTGGCTGCATCCGTCCATTCGAAGTGTTCGGTGCGCCGAAGGAGGCGGTAGAGGGGTAGGGCCTCTTCTCCCAAGCGGGAGATAAAGCGGCTTACAGCCACCATGCATCCGGTTAACTTTCGTATTTGTTTGAGGTCCTTTGGGATATCCAATTGTGACAGAGCTCGGATCTTGGCTGGATTTGCTTCAATTCCTCTACCGGATACAATGAAGCCCAAGAGCTTTCCAGCTGGGACGCCGAAAACGCATTTTTCCGGGTTGAGCTTGATGTCATATGTTCGGAGGTTATCAAATGTGAGCCTCAAGTCGTCTACTAGAGATTCGACATGTCTTGTTTTGACGACCACGTCATCTACATATGCCTCCACTGTTTTGCCGATCTGGTTTGCCAGACATGTCTGAATCATGCGCTGATATGTTGCGCCGGCGTTTTTGAGCCCGAAGGGCATTGTGTTGAAGCAGAATGGGCCGTATGGTGTAATTAATGCCGTTGCGGCTTGGTCTGATTCTGCCATCTTGATTTGATGGTAGCCGTAATATGCGTCGAGGAAACACAACGAATTGTGTCCCGCGGTCGCATCGATAATTTGATCGATGCGGGGGAGGGGGAAGGGATCCTTTGGGCAAGCCTTGTTAAGGTCTTTAAAATCAACGCACAAGCACCAGGATTTGTCCTTCTTTGGTACCATCACTAGGTTTGCTAGCCAGTCCGGATGTTTTATATCTCTGATGAATCCGGCCTCCAATAGCTTTGCTAGCTCCTCTCCCATAGCCTGTCTCTTAGGTTCGGAAAAACGCCAAAGAGCTTGTTTGACAGGTTTGAATCCTTTTAGGATATTTAGGTTGTGCTCGGCCAGCCTGCGTGGGATTCCTGGCATGTCTGAAGGGTGCCAGGCGAAAATGTCCCAGTTCTCTCATAGGAACTCTCGCAGTGCGGCGTCTACATCAGGGTTTAACTGTGCCCCGATGGAAGCTGTTTTATTGGGGTCCATTGGATGGACCTGGAATTTGACTATTTCGTCCGCCGGTTTAAAGGAGGTGGACTTGGATATTTTGTCGAGTACCACATCGTCCCTATTCACCATGGAGCGCAGCACAGTCAGTTCCTCAGCCGCTAGGGCTTCGGATAGTGCCTCGAGGGCCAGTGCGGCTTTCTTGTTTTCGGCGCGGAGTGCTATGTCCGGATCACTAGCGAGAGTGATGATCCCTTTAGGCCCGGGCATCTTGAGCTTCATGTACCCGTAATGGGGTATTGCTTGGAAGATTGTAAACGCTTCCCGCCCTAACAGAGCATGATAAGCGCTGCTGAACGGAGCCACATGGAACGTGACCTCTTCGGACCTGTAATTATCCGGCGTGCCGAACACCACATCTAGTGTGATTTTTCCTATACAGCGCGCTTTCTCGACTGGGGATTATTCCTCTAAAGGTTGTGCTGCTTCGCTCAATGCGGTTCCAGTCTATTTCCATTTTTTGAAGGGTTTCCTCATAAATGAGGTTCAATCCGATGCCGCCGTCCATGAGTACCTTGGTAAGACGAAAGCCGTCCACTATTGGACTGAGGACCAATGCGGCTGGTGCTCGGGCTGTTCGGAATTTAGGTTCATCACTGGCGTTAAAGGTAATAGCTGTGTCACTCCAAGGGTTTATTGTTGCTACTTGGTAGACTTCGGCAAGGCTGTGGAGTGTCCTTTTTCGCATATTATTTGATGCGAAAGTCTCGAAGACTGTTAATACCGTATTGGTGTCTCTGGGGTGGCTTTCTGTGGCCTCCGGAATTAGGAGGTCTTCGCCAATTTTGGCCACCTGCCGGAGTATCCAACATGCTCTAAGGCTGTGAGTTGGTGTGGCGTCCTCTGTACTGTGAATTTTATAGGGTCCATTAAGCCATCCTTCCAGTACGGTTCCATGCCCTGTAGAGGGTTTTTGCTTTTTGGTGTTTGACCCGGGTGTCTGGCGATGATGCACCCTTTTATTTTGGACTGGGTTTGTATTCAGGGCTGGATCGTCCCAAAATTTTATTTTGGTTTTCCAGGCGCTTTCCATCGCACAGTATTTTTCGTACAATGGACGCCAAGTCAGCGAAGCGTGTAATATCACGGCGACTTATGGCGTTAAGGATTCCCTTGTCCATGCAATTATTGCAGAAGATTGAGATTGCGTCTTCCTCGCGGCAGTCCCTTATCCTGTTCCTAACCAGGAGGAATCTGGCCCAGTAAAGATGTACTGTTTCTTCGGGCTCTTGCCTGATTTGGGATAGATCGCTTATGTTCGGGTGGGTGGGTGGAATTAAATCCGAAGCCTCACCCAATCTAAGGCTCAGAGGCCGAGGAATTTCCGAACTTGAAAATTTGGATTCCTGGATGTTATCCAATGAATCCAACCCGTCGCCTGACTCTGAGTTCAGGTCTTGAGTGATATCCTCCCCTCCGCGGGTATCCAGCTTGGAGGGATCGGGAATCCGGACGTAGCTAGTCCTTAAGATAGATGAAGGGTCGCCGCACTGTCCCTCTACCACGGCAACGTGATGGGTGACTTGGGGAGAGTTAATCTCTCTCAGGTCGGGCTTAGGCCCAATCTGGTCGTAATCCGTAGCGACTCCCAGGGCGGCGATGTGATCCAAGAGCTCGTTTATGGAGGAGAGCTCTATTGGATCTAACTGCTCGACGAGTTCCGAGCTGACATGAAGACTGTTTTTGATGGCTTGAGAGGTCATCGTCGGCGCAGAAGCCGAACAGGCGGTCATGAGAAAACCACCTAGCCGGAGGGTTTGGCCGACAGCCAAAGCTCCCTTAGCAACGGTGCCGTCTTTAAAGACGGGGCCAGGCATCCTTCCTGATGGCGACGACACAGAGGAACTCTCAATGAAAGCACCAATGTCGGTGTCAAAACCGGCGGATCTCGGGTAGGGGGTCCCGAACTGTGCGTCTAGGCCGGATGGTAACAGGAGGCAAGGGACACGAAGTTTTACCCAGGTTCGGGCCCTCTCGATGGAGGTAAAACCCTACGTCCTGCTTGATTAATATTGATGATATGGGTAGTACAAGAGTAGATCTACCACGAGATCGGAGAGGCTAAACCCTAGAAGCTAGCCTATGGTATGATTGTTGTTCTGTATGTTGTCCTACGGACTAAAACTCTCCGGTTTATATAGACACCGGAGAGGGTTAGGGTTACACAAAGTCGGTTACAATGGTAGGAGATCTGCATATCTGTATCGCCAAGCTTGCCTTCCACGCCAAGGAAAGTCCCTTCCGGACATGGGACGAAGTCTTCAATCTTGTATCTTCATAGTCTAGGAGTCTGGCTGAAGGTATAGTCCGGCTATCCGAACACCCCCTAATCCAGGACTCCCTCATCAGGCAAAAAGTAGTGATGGACCAAGCGGGCCCATAAATGGAAAGCATCGATATCGCTGATAACCGCTTAAGTGGGTGCGAGAGGACAACCACCATCGCTTTGCATGTGGGCCAAACATATATATGTTGAATACCCAAAATGCACAACTTTGATGTGCCACATGCCTCAAAAACCGTAAACCATGCACCCACACAGAGCGAGGTTCATGAAGCATACTACATAAGATGGTCCCCTTCCCCCCTCTTCGACGCATACTATATGTTCCTACCGTAATATGTACAACCCAAAAGAATCCTCATCGATGGTGAAATTAATTAACCTCTCCCGATTTAGGTCAAAGTGATGCATGCATGCATCGACAATGGCCTTGTGGGCCCACAGATGGAAGTGTCACACGTGAGTGTCCTAGCTAGGATAACCACCACGTGCATGCATGTGGCCCAAAGAGGTGTTGTGTGATGTTTGAATAGCCAATTTCACAATTTTGATGTGGCATGTGCCTCGGAAACCGACAAGTCCGACACTGAGTGAGGTGTACTTGTTCACGGACGCGTACATATAGTATATATGCTAGTCTCCTCCCACGTATTCGACGCGTACTGTATACCACCATAACACAAACAAAAAAGATTCTACCTTGCTGGTCAAATTAACCTCACTGTCGGCTATTCGTCAAAGTGATGGATGACGATCTCGCGGGCCCACAAAAAGCGTCACACGTGAGTATCGAGTGTCGTGTAGAACAACCATCGACTCCATGTGGCCAAAACATGTATGCATGAAAGGGTTGTGTAATGTTTTAAATAACGAATTCACGACTCTGATGTGGCACCGACCTGCCTAACAAAACGGCCAACCCACACGATGGCTCACAACTCATAGTATACTGCGAGCCACCCGGCACCCCCAGACGCACATACCCACACACACAGCGAATCCACCTTAACTACGATGCATGTTAAATTAATTATCCCGCGGTGAACATATGTTACCAAAGGAGGGACATTTTAATTTCGAAAAAAACAGAGATCATTAAGATGTTTTAGTACATTAATTGATTGATTTTCTACGGGTATAATGTGCAAAAATCAAATTTGAGCTACATGCACACGTGGCATTGCACCTAAATGGATTGGAAAAACACATGTGTCTCACTTGGTGCATATTTAATCCCCGTGTAACAAATTTCGAACATTGGGAATCTTGATTTTTAAATTCTAGTACATCCAAAACTTATTTGAAGTTCATGAAACTTATCGTGTTGTCATATGGACACCAATACAAAGTGACATTGTACTTTTTTTGTCAAATTTGAGACCAGTTTTGATGTAATCTTTATCTAATTATAAACGGGAGATTGTTAATAATTGGGAACCAATATCCCAAATGGATTATTTATTCAAACTGTGAGCGTTAGACCAACAATGGATACGTGCCATGCTTCAGTTAAGCAATAAAGTGGCATCATTAATCATCCAAATAGAAAAACAAAATACGTGCCGCCGCGTGACCCGTGTGTCGTGTGAGCAGGCGTGAGTTGGCGGGGCGCATGCGAGCAGTCTGACGCACAGGCAGATCGGGAGGTGTGCGTGCAGGTGCCACTACTGCAGGATGCTGCTAACGCGATAGTACGATCAGAGACCCTTCGACAAAATTGTGTGTAATGCAATAATCGCAAACGGTGGTGTAAAAGAACCATCAAAAAAGGTGCAAAATGTTTGCGATGGCGGAGCCATCAAACATGGTTTAGATTTTAGTTGCATGTGCGATGCAGGGCATACGGTTCAGTTCAATGAACCGTTTGCAATGAGGCAGAGCAAAAGAAACGGGCAGTCAGATGAAGGCGTGTGCGATATACAGCATACGGTTCACTCGGATGAACTGTTTGTGATGAGGAGGAATAATAGAAATGGGCAGCTAGATAAAGGTGTGTGTGATTGAGGGCATACGCTTCAGAAGGATTAACTGTTTGCGATTTGGCAACAGAACAGAAACGGGTCAGCCAGATCAAAGTGTCTGTGATTGATGGCATACACTTCACACGGATGAATTGTTTGTGATTAGCCACAACAAACTGAAACAGTTAGATAGATCAACGTGTGTGCGCTAGACAGGCACACACATTCTAACTAAAAGAAGCGTGCGTGATGGTAATAACGAGCACGCACGGTTGTTGGAACAAGGCGTGTGATGACATTGCCTATTGCGGTGCACCCTACGGTGCAAACGCCAAATACGCGCCCGAGAAGGCGTACGTGCCCACATTACGCCTTCCGGAAATAGTGTCGTTGTGGGAGTCCTGGATTAGGGGGTCTCCGGTGTTGGGGAACATAGTAATTTCAAAATTTTCCTATGGACACGCAAGATCATGGTGATGCATAGCAACAAGAGGGGAGAGTGTTGTCCACATACCCTCGTAGACCGAAAGCAGAAGCATTAGCACAACGCGGTTGATGTAGTCGTACATCTTCATGATCTGACCGATCCAAGTACCGAACGCACGGCACCTCCGAGTTCAGCACACGTTCAGCTCAATGACGTCCCGCGAACTCCGATCTAGCAGAGCTTCATGGGAGAGTTCTATCAGCACAATGGCGTGGTGACGGTGATGATGTTGCTTCCGACGTAGGGCTTCGCCTAAGCACCACTACGATATGACCGAGGTGGAATATGGTGGAGGGGGGCACCGCACACGGCTGGGAGAGATCAACTGATCAACTTGTGTGTCTAGAGGTGCCCCCCTGCCCCTCTATATAAAGGAGCAAGGGGGGAGGCCGGCCGGCCCTCTATGGGCGCGCCAGGAGGAGGAGTCCTCCTCCTAGTAGGAGTAGGACTCCCCCTTCCTACTCCTACTAGGAGGAGGAAAGGAAGGAGGAGAAGGAGAAGGAAGGAGAAGCAGGAAAAAGAGGAAAGGGGGGCCGGCCCCCTAGTCCAATTTGGTTTGGCTAGGGGGGGGCCTACCTCCTCTCTTCCACCACTTGGCCCATGAGGCCCATTACTTCTTCCTCGTATTCCCATAACTCCCCGGTACCCCCGAAATACCCGAATCACTCGGAACCTTTCCGATGTTCGAATATAGTCGTCCAATATATCGATCTTTACGTCTCGACCATTTCGAGACTCCTCGTCATGTCCTCAATCCCATCCGGGACTCCGAACTATCTTCGGTACATCAAATCACATAAACTCATAATACAATCGTCACCGAAACTTTAAGCGTGCGGACCCTACGGGTTCGAGAACTATGTAGACATGACTGAGACATGTCTCCGATCAATAACCAATAGCGGAACCTGGATGCTCATAGTGGCTCCCACATATTCTACGAAGATCTTTATCGGTCAGACCGCATAACAACATACGTTGTTCCCTTTGTCATCGGTATGTTACTTGCCCGAGATTCGATCGTTGGTATCTCAATACCTAGTTCAATCTCGTTACCGGCAAGTCTCTTTACTCGTTCCGTAATACATCATCCCGCAACTAACTTATTAGTTGCAATGCTTGCAAGGCTTAATTGATGTGCATTACCGAGAGGGCCCAGAGATACCTCTCCGACAATTGGAGTGACAAATCCTAATCTCGAAATACGCCAACCCAACAAGTACCTTCGGAGACACCTGTAGAGCACCTTTTGAAGGAAATATGCCCTAGAGGCAATAACAAAGCTATTATTTATTTCCTTATATCATGATAAATGTTTATTATTCATGATAGAATTGTATTAACCGGAAACATAATACTTGTGTGAATACATAGAAAAACAAAGTGTCACTAGTATGCCTCTACTTGACTAGCTCGTTAATCGAAGATGGTTATGTTTCCTAACCATAGACATGAGTTGACATTGATTAATAGGATCACATCATTAGGGGAATGATGTGATTGACATGACCCATTCCATTAGCTTAGGACCCGATCGTTTAGTATGTTGCTATTGCTTTCTTCATGACTTATACATGTTCCTATGACTATGAAATTATGCAACTCCCGTTTACCGGAGGAACACTTTGTGTGCTACCAAACGTCACAACGTAACTGGGTGATTATAAAGGTGCTCTACAGGTGTCTCCAAAGGTACATGTTGGGTTGGCGTATTTCGAGATTAGGATTTGTCACTTCGATTGTCGGAGAGGTATCTCTGGGCCCTCTCGGTAATGCACATCACTTAAGCCTTGCAAGCAATGCAACTAATAAGTTAGTTGCAAGATGATGTATTACAGAATGAGTAAAGAGACTTGCCGGTAACAAGATTGAACTAGGTATTGAGATATCGACGATCGAATCTCGGGCAAGTAACATACCGATGACAAAGGGAACAAACATATGTTGTTATGCGGTCTGACCGATAAAGATCTTCGTAGAATATGTAGGAGACAATATGAGCATCCAGGTTCCGCTATTGGTTATTGACCGGAGACGTGTTTCGGTCATGTCTACATTGTTCTCGAACCCGTAGGGTCCGCACGCTTAACGTTACGATGACAGTTTCATTATGAGTTTATATATTTTGATGTACCGAAGGTTGTTCGGAGTCCCGGATGTGATCAGGGACTTGACGAGGAGTCTCGAAATAGTCGAGACATAAAGATCGATATATTGGACGACTATATTTGGACACCGGAAAGGTTCCGGGTGAGATTGGGACAATACCGGATCACCGGGAGGTTATCGGAACCCCCCGGGAGGTATATGGGCCTTATTGGGCCTTAGTGGAAAGGAGGGGAAAGGATTAAGGGAGGGGGCGCGCCCCCCAAGCCCAATCCGAATTGGGAGGGGGGCCGGCCCCCCTTTCCTTCCTCCCTCCTTCCTCTTCCTTCCCTCTCCTACTCCTAATAGGAAAAAGGGGAGTCCTACTCGCGGTGGGAGTTGGACTCCCCCCTAGGGCACGCCACTCCGTTATATACGGGGGCAGGGGGCGCCCCATAGACACAACAGTTGATCATTGATCTCTTAGCCGTGTGCAGTGCCCCCCTCCACCACAGTCCTTGATAATATTGTAGCGATGCTTAGGCGAAGCCCTGCGACGGTAAAACATCAAGATCGTCACCACGTCGTCGTGCTGACGGAACTCATCCCCGACACTTTGCTGGATTGGAGTCCGGGGATCATCATCGAGCTGAACGTGTGCTAGAACTCGGAGGTGCCGTAGTTTCGGTGCTTGATCGGTCGGGCCGTGAAGACGTACGACTACATCAACCACGTTGTGCTAACTCTTCCGCTTCCGGTCTACGAGGGTACGTAGACAACACTCTCCCCTCTTGTTGCTATGCATCACCATGATCTTTCGTGTGCGTAGGATTTTTTTTTGAAATTACTACGTTCCCAAACAGTGGCATCCGAGCCTAGGTTTTATGCGTTGATGTTATATGCACGAGTAGAACACAAGTGAGTTGTGGGTGATATAAGTCATACTGCTTACCAGCATGTCATACTTTGGTTCGGCGGTATTGTTGGATGAAGCGGCCCGGACCGACATTACGCGTACGCTTACGCGAGACTGGTTCTACCAACGTGCTTTGCACACAGGTGGCTGGCGGGTGCCAGTTTCTCCAACTATAGTTGAACCGAGTGTGGCTACGCCCGGTCCTTGTGAAGGTTAAAACAGCACCAACTTGACAAACTATCGTTGTGGTTTTGATGCATAGGTAAGAACGGTTCTTGCTAAGCCCGTAGCAGCCATGTAAAACTTGCAACAACAAAGTAGAGGACGTCTAACTTGTTTTTGCAGGGCATGTTGTGATGTGATATGGTCAAGACATGATGCTAAATTTTATTGTATGAGATGATCATGTTTTGTAACCGAGTTATCGGCAACTGGCAGGAGCCATATGGTTGTCACTTTATTGTATGCAATGCAATCGCGCTGTAATGCTTTACTTTATCACTAAGCGGTAGCGATAGTCGTGGAAGCATGAGATTGGCGAGACGACAACGATGCTACGACTAAGATCAAGGTGTCGCACCGGTGACGATGGTGATCATGACAATGCTTCGGAGATGGAGATCACAAGAACAAGATGATGATGGCCATATCATATCACTTATATTGATTGCATGTGATGTTTATCTTTTATGCATCTTATCTTGCTTTCATTGACGGTAGCATTATAAGATGATCTCTCACTAAATTTCAAGATAAAAGTGTTCTCCCTGAGTATGCACCGTTGCCAAAGTTCGTCGTGCCCAGACACCACGTGATGATCGGGTGTGATAAGCTCTACGTCCATCTACAACGGGTGCAAGCCAGTTTTGCACACGCAGAATACTTAGGTTAAACTTGACGAGCCTAGCATATGCAGATATGGCCTCGGAACACTGAGACCAAAAGGTCGAGCGTGAATCATATAGTAGATATGATCAACATAGTGATGTTCACCATTGAAAACTACTCCATTTCACGTGATGATCGGTTATGGTTTAGTTGATTTGGATCACGTGATCACTTAGAATATTAGAGGGATGTCTTTCTAAGTGGGAGTTCTTAAGTAATATGATTAATTGAACTTAAATTCATCATGAACTTAGTACCTGATAGTATCTTGCTTATTTATGTTTGATTGTAGATAGATGGCCCGTGCTGTTGTTCCGTTGAATTTTTATGCGTTCCTTGAGAAAACAAAGTTGAAAGATGATGGTAGCAATTATACGGACTGGGTTCGTAACTTGAGGATTATCCTCATTGCTGCACAGAAGAATTACGTCCTGGAAGCACTGCTAGGTGCCAGGCCTGCTGCTGGAGCAACACTAGATGTTATGAATGTCTACCAGAGCAAAGCTGATGACTACTCGATAGTTCAGTGTGCCATGCTTTATGACTTAGAATCGGGACTTCAACGACGTTTCGAACGTCATGGAGCATATGAGATGTTCCAGGAGTTGAAGTTAATATTTCAAGCAAATGCCCGAATTGAGAGATATGAAGTCTCCAAGAAATTCTATAGCTGCAAGATGGAGGAGAATAGTTCTGTCAGTGGACATATACTCAAAATGTCTGGGTATCATAATCACTTGACTCAACTGGGAGTTAATCTTCCTATTGATAGTGTCATTGACAGAGTTCTTCAATCACTGCCACCAAGCTACAAGAGCTTCATGATGAACTATAACATGCAAGGGATGGATAAGACAATTCCCGAGCTCTTCGCAATGCTAAAGGCTACGGAGGTAGAAATCAAGAAGGAGCATCAAGTGTTGATGGTCAACAAGACCACTAGTTTCAAGAAAAAGGGCAAGGGGAAGAAGAAGGAGAACTTCAAGAAGAACACCAAGCAAGTTGCTTCTCAGGAGATGAAACCCAAGTCTGGACCTAAGCCTGAAACTGAGTGCTTCTACTGCAAGCAGACTGGTCACTGGAAGCGGAACTGCCCCAAGTATTTGGCGGATAAGAAGTATGGCAAGGTGAACAAAGGTATATTTGATATACATGTTATTGATGTGTACCTTACTAGAGCTTGCAGTAGCACCTGGGTATTTGATACTGGTTCTGTTGCTAATATTTGCAACTCAAAACAGGGACTACGGATTAGGCGAACACTGGTGAAGGACGAGGTGACGATGCGCGTGGGAAATGGTTCCAAAGTCGATGTGATCGCGGTCGGCATGCTACCTCTACATCTACCATCGGGATTAGTATTAGACCTAAATAATTGTTATTTGGTGCCAGCGTTGAGCATGAACATTATATCTGGATCTTGTTTGATGCGAGACGGTTATTCATTTAAATCAGAGAATAATGGTTGTTCTATTTATATGAGTAATATCTTTTATGGTCATGCACCCTTGAAGAGTGGTCTATTTTTGATGAATCTCGATAGTAGTGATACACATATTCATAATGTTGAAGCCAAAAGATGCAAAGTTGATAATGATAGTGCAACTTATTTGTGGCACTGCCATTTAGGTCATATCGGTGTAAAGCGCATGAAGAAACTCCATACTGATGGACTTTTGGAACCACTTGATTATGAATCACTTGGTACTTGCGAACCGTGCCTCATGGGCAAGATGACTAAAACGCCATTCTCTGGTACTATGGAGAGAGCAACAGATTTGTTGGAAATCATACATACAGATGTATGTGGTCCAATGAATGTTGAAGCTCGTGGCGGATATCGTTATTTTCTCACCTTCACAGATGATTTAAGCAGATATGGGTATATCTACTTAATGAAACATAAGTCTGAAACATTTGAAAAGTTCAAAGAATTTTAGAGTGAAGTTGAAAATCATCGTAACAAGAAAATAAAGTTTCTACGATCTGATCGTGGAGGAGAATATTTGAGTTACGAGTTTGGTTTACATTTGAAACAATGCGGAATAGTTTTGCAACTCACGCCACCCGGAACACCACAGCGTAATGGTGTGTCCGAACGTCGTAATCGTACTTTACTTTATATGGTGTGATCTATGATGTCTCTTACAGATTTACCGCTATCATTTTGGGGTTATGATTTAGAGACGGTCGCATTCACGTTAAATAGGGCACCATCAAAATCCGTTGAGATGACGCCTTATGAACTATGTGTTGGGAATATTACTACTGGGCATAAACCGGCCTACCTGGGCCGGATTAACTCCATCAGTAGTTCAAAAGTGTTAAAGCCCAAAGAGGCAGATAAAGGCCCAGGGCCCGTAGTCGGTTTACAACCTGTAGCCGTACATCAGCTTTGTGCACATACTTGTAATATGAGTTAGGAACAAGGAGAGACCAAACCGGATACGAGTATGAACCGGTGTTGGGACTCTCTGAACCGGCAGGCGTCACCCATGTATATAAGGGGACGACCCGGCGGCGGTTCAAGGACGACAGACAACGACTCGAGGCATAGGCGAAGCTTATTCGCTCCCTAGTCATCGAAACACCCATCAATTCCATCACAACTAGAAGTAGGCTTTTACCTTCATTGAAGGGGCCGAACTAGTATAAACTCTCTTGCGTCCTTGTGTCCGCTTTAACCCCTTCAAGCTAACCCGTAGCGATGGCTCCACGACTAAGTCCTTTCTCTAGGACATCTGCCGTGATAAAACCA
The DNA here is from genome assembly GCF_018294505.1 of Triticum aestivum. Classification (NCBI taxonomy): domain Eukaryota; kingdom Viridiplantae; phylum Streptophyta; class Magnoliopsida; order Poales; family Poaceae; genus Triticum; species Triticum aestivum. Next base: position 60,558,851 of record NC_057803.1, on the reverse strand, counting down.
CGACAGTTGGTGCCCACCATGGTTCTATCGCATGATGGTTTCCGGTTCTTGGAGGGCCGCTTTGAAGGACTCGAGGGCTATGTTGTAGGCCGGATGACTAAGAGTTGTCGCGGCAGGCTCTACATCAACGATGCAGGCTGGGGCCCCGAGGCCGGCTCAGTTGAGTACGGGTACCGGGTCCCCTTTGGTAGCATTCACGTTTTCATTGGGAAGATCGGTGAACCGGGCCCTGAGTCAGACATCTGCACCGACCTCGTCGAGACGGCTCAACATGCGCAATCCGCCTGGGTTAAACCGGCCATGAAGCGTGCCTTCGTGGGAGTCATCCATGGAGGAAGTCATGAGGACGGATCGGGATTTCGCGGGGCGACTGTCATTTGTTCCGGTGACGAATCTTCGACCGGAGAAACTGAATCTCTTTATCAGCTACAAGATGGCCGGATTGGGAGCTGTTCCGATGGCGACAGTATTCCGGACCCCTCTGATCTGCCCAACAGTGTTGGAGTATTCATGGCCGGAACACAAGCAGCACTTCATTCTTCGACAGCTGCGGCAACGATTTCCGGTTCAGCAGTAGCAACGGCCGCCGGGGCAGGAGGCCCTGTGCACCCGCTGGCTCAGGTTTTATCAGAGCTATTTGATGCGTTGGCTGTGCTTATGGCGGAAGTTAATTCGCCAGATCAGGACGTTCACAATACGGAGATTGCAAAGGTAAAGGAACATATCACCCAGGCCAAGGCGGATCTGGCGGCTGAGGACACCAGGATGGCCGCAGAGCGGGCTGCTTTAGACGCATAGGCCTACAGGCTTATGTTAGACTAGAGCGCATCACATGAAGTCATGAGGAGGAAGCACCGGTCCCGCTTACCTCCGGTTTTTGAGGCCAGAGACCTTTTCAACACTCCAGGGCCAAGAGCCGGCAATCCGCTGGAGGGGAACCGGGCAGAAGCCCCTGGGACCGGTGCACCGGTTCAGCCTCGTCAGATCGACCCGCCTCGTCAAAACACCGTTGTACCTCAGGCTGCTTTAACACCCCCGGGTCACTACTCCAGCCCAATGGACAATCTTGTTGCCGCTGCTGCACGGCTGGAGGCCGTTCCAATTGAAGGTGACTCACCACAGACAGTAGAGACACGACGGGTCAAGGAACTTCTGAGGACCGCTTTGGCCCAACAGGAAGCATACTCGTACAACCGCGACCGGATCCACTCAACCCCTCGTCCAAGCCGGAGCTATAGCAGACATATGGATGAACCGACAGTGTCGAGTAATGAACGACGTGGGGCACCCCGGGACAACAACCTGACGGGTGGTGCTGATGACGCTCAGGAAGTGGTGAACCGAGCCCGAGCGCGTAGGGAGGCCGAGTTAGCCGCACAGCATCAGGCTCGGCAGCTCACGCTGGTTCGTCCAACCATTTCGATCGAACCTGGTGTTACTTCTAGTTCTTTGGGGGTGCTTTGCCTCGTCCCCGCTTTACGCAACGTGCGCTTGCCCAAGGATTTCAAAGGCCCGCGCAAGGTACCAAATTATACGGCGGATCAACCACCAGAGACATGGGTAGAGAGCTATGAGATGGCCATGGAGATGCTTGATGTGGATGACACGGCGTGTGCGAAATACTTCACCATGATGCTTGAAGGAACGGCCCGTACTTGGTTAAAAAGCTTGCCCGCTAATTCTATCAGTTCATGGGCCCAATTACGAGCCCGGTTTATCAACAATTTCAAGGATACCTGTAAACAGCCTATGTCGATAGTGGACTTAGCTGCATGCGTCCAGGAGGAAGGAGAGTCAATGACTCATTGGGTGCGCCGGGTTTCACAAGTGTTGCACTCCTCAGACCGCATCAACGCTGACACCGCAGTATTAACCCTAGAAGGCAACTGCCGGTCTGGGCCCCTGAAGTTGAAATTGGGACGGATGAAGCGTCATTGCACCGACATGGGGACCCTCATGGCCGCTTTGGTAAAATATGCTGATTCTGATAGTACCAAGGATCCCGAATCTGATGATGACAAGACAGGGAAGGGGAAGAAGAACAGCAGCTCCAAAGGTTAGCAGCATCACTGGGTAGGCAATGGCGGAGGAGGCAAGCATAAAGCGGATGGATCCATCAATTTTGTGGCTACTACCAACGTACAAGACAATGGCCAGCGGCGCAAGGGTAGGCCGAAAAATCATAGTGGAGCACCCAACCCCAACCCAAACCGCCTGAACTATCTGCTAAGCCAGCCCTGTCCAAGACATGGGACGAAGGAGGAGCCAACAAACCACCTTTGGAAGGATTGCTTTATTATGCAGGAGTTCAAGAATTATAATAATTTCCGGTATGATCACGGATCTGGCGGTGGCTCAGGGTCCGGGCCGGGTTATGATGGAGGAAGTTCCGGTTCAGGATTTAATGGTAATCCGGGCAGACATAATGGTCAAAATAGTCAGAACAACCAGGGTGGTTATAACCAACAGCAGCAACAGTTAGGTTACCAAAGCAACCCAAAGCAGTTGAGTAATGGGCAGTACCATGTCTTTACCACTAGCCTGGACAAGCGAGACCGGAAGGTTCAGAGGCGGGCAGTCAACTCTGTTGAACCGGCCACACCCCGTTATCGACGTTGGTCTGAACAGCCAATCATATGGAGCAGAGAGGATCACCCACTCCAGGTCGATAATCTGAGTCAGTTGGCTCTGGTGGTGGCGCCTCAGGTGGGAGGTTATAAGTTCACCAAGGTGCTCATGGATGGAGGGAGCAGTATTAACATCCTATACTATGAGACCTTCCGTCATATGGGACTTACAGATAAGAATCTTAAACCGTCTAATACAGTATTCCACGGTGTAGTGCTTGGCAGATCAGCATATCCCATTGGTAAGATAGCTCTTGAAGTGGCCTTTGGGGATGACCATGATTCCAGGTCGGAGACATTAACGTTTGAAGTGGTGAAAATCCAAAGTCCATATCATGCCCTGTTTGGGAGTCCGGCATACGCCAAGTTTATGGCTCGGCCCTGTTATGTGTATTTGCAGCTCAAGATGCCGGGTCACAAGGGGACAATAACAGTTCACGGAAGCCGCAAAATCGCTTTGGAATGCGAGGAAGGAGATGCGGCTTATGCAGAGTCGGTTTGTGCCACCGAGGAGTTGAAGTACTATAAAGACAATGTTGATCCGGCGGACATGACTCCGTTGAAGAAGCCAACTACGGAGCATGATCCGGCCCTGAAGTTCAAATCGGCAGTAGAAACTAAGCTTGTTGACTTCGTACCTGGCGATTCGTCCAAGCAGTTCAGCATTAGTGCCAACTTGGATCCGAAATAGGAAAGCGCGCTCATCGAGTTCATCCGTGAGAATCGGGACATTTTTGCATGGAAGCACTCTAACATGCCAGGTGTACCGAGGCAACTCGCTGAGCACACACTTAATGTGGATCCTAAATACAAACCGGTGAAACAGTTCCTGTGCCGGTTTAACGAAGAAAGACGCAAGGCGATTGGAGAAGAGGTAGCCAAGCTCTTAGCAGCTGGCGTTATTGTTGAAGTTTTTCACCCTGAGTGGCTTGCCAATCCGGTGCTAGTCCTTAAGAAAAACGGTACCTGGCGTATGTGTGTGGATTACACAGATCTTAATAAGGCTTGTCTAGCAGATCCTTTTGCCCTCCCCCGTATTGATCAAATTATTGATGCTACGGCGGGTTGTGAGCATTTAAGTTTTTTTGATGCATATTCTGGCCATCATCAGATCAAAATGGCAGTTAAGGACCAGGAGAAGACGGCATTCATAACTCCCTTTGGAGCCTTCTGCTATGTGTCTATGCCCTTTGGGCTCAAAAATGCCCAGGCAACTTACCAACGGTGTGTACAAAATTGTCTTCACAAGCAGATCGGCCGTAATGTACATGCTTACGTGGATGATATCGTGGTTAAATCCAGGGAGCAGGAGACTCTGGTTGATGATTTGAAGGAAACCTTTGATAACCTAAGGATGTACAAGATGATGCTTAATCCGGACAAGTGTGTCTTTGGTGTACCGGCGGGCAAGTTATTGGGTTTTCTGGTGTCCAACAGGGGAATTGAGGCTAATCCGAAGAAGATCACAGCCATCACCTTCCTGGCTAAACCGAAGTGTATCAATGATGTTCAACGCCTGGCAGGCCAGATTGCCGCGTTAAGCCGATTTATCAGCCGCCTTGGTGAGAAGGCGATCCCTTTGTATCAGATGTTGAAGACAGATCAGTTCGTTTGGAGTTCGGCTGCTGATGAAGCGTTTGAGGACTTAAAGCGGCAATTGGCCAATCCGCCTGTGCTCGCTGCTCCCATTGACAAGGAGCCGTTACTGCTATATGTTGCTGCTAATGCTCGTGCGGTCAGCGTGGCTATTGTGGTGGAACAAAAGGAGGCAGGTAAGGAGCATCCGGTTAAACGTCCGGTCTATTATATCAGCGAGGTACTCATTGAGTCCAAGCAAAGGTATCCGCACTGGCAGAAGCTGGTGTACGGAGTTTTTATGGCAAGCCGAAAGCTTAAGCAAAACTTCCAAGGGCACCCCATTACGGTGGTCAGTTCTGCTCCTTTGGGAGATATCATCCAGAACCGGGAAGCAACTGGCCGAATTGCGAAGTGGGCTATAGAGTTGGGGCCGTACGGTTTGAAATATGTGCCTCGGACAGCGATTAAGTCTCAAGCACTTATTGATTTCATCAATGATTGGACGGAAATGCAAGCACCTGAAGAAAAGTCAGATCATACGTATTGGACCATCCATTTTGACGGATCCAGGCAGTTGGAAGGCTCGGGGGCTGGAGTCGTATTAACTTCCCCACGAGGTGATAGGTTTTGTTATGTTCTCCGTTTAATGTTCCCTTGTACTAACAATGCAGCTGAGTATGAAGCCTTGCTCCATGGTCTTCGGATGGCTAAGGAGATGAATCTGAGTCGAGTTAAGTGCTTCAGTGATTCGAACCTTGTGGCTCAGCAAGTGTCTGGCACTTGGGACTCCAAGGACCCACTCATGGCAGCATATCGTCGTGAGGTGGATATTGTTGTATGTTATTTCAGAGGCTATCAGGTGGACCACGTAGACCGGAGGAAAAATGAAGCGGCGGACGCTTTAAGCCGGCTGGGCTCTCAGCGCAAACCGGTCCCACCCAATGTTTTTCTGGATGTGCTGCACAACCCGTCGGTGAAGATCCCTGGTGAAGAGGATTTGGCTATTCCTGATCCGGAGGCTCAATTGGTGGCAGTTCTTCATGTTATTCCCGATTGGACGCTTCCTTACCTGGCGTACAAGAACCGGGGCGAGTTGCCAGAAGATGAGATTCTGGCCCGGCAGATAATCCGGCGATCCAAGTCCATGGCTGTCATCAACGGTGAGTTGCATCATTGCAGTGTATCAGGAGCTTTTCAACGTTGCGTGTCTCCTGAAGAAGGCCGTGAAGTTTTGCGTGAGATCCACGAAGGAGATTGTGGTCACCACGCCGGGTCAAAGTCTCTGGTGGCTAAAGCGTTTCGCCATGGTTTCTATTGGTTAACTGCTCATGCTGATGCGAAGGATCTGGTCAGACGATGTGATGGTTGCCAAAGGTTTTCAAGACGTGCTCATGTACCGGCTCAAGAATTGAGGATGATTCCAATTACTTGGCCGTTTGCGACTTGGGGGCTGGATATGGTTGGGCCTTTCAAAAGGTCCAAAGATAAGAAGACCCACCTCCTGGTGGCGGTGGACAAGTTTACAAAGTGGGTGGAGGCAGAACCTGTTAGCAAGTGTGATGCGGCCACGGCGGTTCAGTTCATCAAAAAGGTGATTTTCTGGTTTGGCTTTCCGCACAGTATTATCACAGATAATGGTACCAATTTATCCAAAGGTGCTATGAAGGAGTTCTGCGAACGGGAGCACATCCGGCTCGGCGTTTCATCAGTAGCACATCCACAGTCCAATGGTCAAGCAGAAAGAGCTAATCAAGAGATCTTGAGAGGCATCAAGCCTCGGCTCATGGTTCCTTTGCAGAGAACGCCGGGTTGTTGGGTAGAAGAATTACCATCTGTGTTATGGAGCATCAATACAACACCCAACAGATCAACATGATACACACCGTTCTTCATGGTTTATGGAGCGGAGGCGGTTCTCCCCAGCGATATCCATCATGACTCACCTCGTGTCACGGCTTATGTTGAAGCAGACAACGAGACAACACAGCAAGATGCTTTGGACCGGTTGGATGAAGAGCGTGACATCGCAGCCGCCCGGTCGGCAATTTACCAGCAGGATCTTCGTCATTATCACAGTCGCCGAGTCAGAACCAGAGCCTTCCAGGAAGGAGATTTGGTGCTTCGGCTCATCCAAGATCAGACTGATATGCATAAGCTATCCCCACCTTGGGAGGGGCCTTTCGTGGTCAGCAAGAATCTGCACAACGGGTCGTACTATCTGATTGATATTCGAGAGCATAAGGACTCACGTACATCAGAGGAGGAGACTAACAGGCCGTGGAATATAGCTCATCTTCGGCCTTACTATACCTGAGCCATTGGCTATACTTATGTACATACAATGTATATATTATGATTAAGTATAATAAACCGGAACCTCAGCTAAAGCGGGGTATCTGTTCTTCTACATCATGTGAGGTTACACGGAGTTGCTCTAAAGCGGCCTCCGGTTTACCCCTTGAGTTCGCTTTGCTAAAAGCATCGTGTTATATCACTTGGAGGATTGGTCATGTCCGAACCAATACCATGCCTCTGATAGGCGAAAGCCACCAGATCACTTGGGGACTTGGTCATGTCTGAACCAGTCATGCCTCTTGATCGGCCTAAGGCCACAGAATCACTTGGGGGCTTGGTCGAACCCGAACCATAACCACGCCATTTGGTCGGCATAAAATGCCACAAGAATCACTTGGGGACCTGGCTAACTAGAACCATAGTTACACCTAACGGGAGCTTGGTCGTGTTTGGCCATGGTTACGCCATTTGATCAGCTAAAATAAGTCTTTTTTGGCAAATGTTTTTTTTCGTTGCTTTTGCTTCATACTTTTCTTTGAAGGGTTTTTTTTGCTTTTTATTGTGTTTCTTAAACCGACAATTTTTTTTCAATTGACGGAACACAGTTCACGTCAATCCGGAGGCTATTTGACCGGTTTAATCCGCGTTGTTAACATCCTCTTATGGAGTAACACGGTATTTATCGTAACCCGGCACGGTTTACATGGTAAACCAGCATCATATATATATACAGGAGCTGTTATCTCCTCCAACAGTATGGGTTTGCAAAACTCCGCTTCAAGATTGGCCAAGCCAACTTCACCCTCAATGACGGCAGGTATTATGTATCTCAAAATTTGGTCATACTTAAAATTTTGTTTTGATTTCATATATGCAGACATCATATTCCGCCTGACGGTACAACCGCGGTGGCACTTGACGAATTTTTCATTTCAGAAAGTGTTTTGGAAAGTTCATTGCCACAGGAAGAACAAATTATGCACGAAGGCATATCAACATCAAAGGTATTAGCTAGCCTATTACAAGAAAACATGGTGCCCATAATAATATAATTGTTTTTCGCGAAGAAGAGGCAGTTTTAAACCGGCGTCCGATTCAAGCTTGGTCACCAGCCTGGCCTGATGGTTGTGGGTCGTCCTGCGCCGCTTCAGCCTCCATATCCCTACCTAGTGGCTGGAAATCCACAGTTGTCCAGTCGATTCCCATTAATGCTTGAAAAACAGCTTCATCGTGGATCAGCAAGGACGGGTCAATATCGGGAGCGTAAGTATGCTTACGGATTGGAGGAATCAGATTTTCCGATTCATGGATTGGTGCAGCTATTCGCTTGTTCTGCCTGTCATATTGCGCTTGATAACGAGACAAGTCTGCTTCCTCAGCCAACTGACAAGCTAGTGGACGCACCTCCCGGTTTATCGCTCGCAAATCCACTTCACCGAATTCTGATCTGTCTTCCTTCAAGCTGGGATAGCCCTGAGCCGCTTCAACAGGATCAAAATCCGGCACCCAGGCTTTTGCCCGGATTAAAGCATTGATTGCGCCGGTTCGAGCAGCAGATTTCTTTAGCTCTTCAATCCGGGCAGGAAGCACCGATAGTTTCATCAGCGTATCTTGAATCAAAGTAGGCGCCGGTTTGTTATGAGAGGCGGTACAAATGATCTGCTGGGCACCAGTATACAATTGTTCAACCAATGTATAGGCAGCTTTTAGCTTCTTCCGTACATCTGACCCCAAGTGACCAATGCGTGTCCCTGAAATACCATAAAGGGTTAATAAGCCGGCGACTTTGTCAGAAGGCAGAGCCAATTCAGTAGGAAAACTGGCTTACCAAATATAGCAGCAGTCATGGCATGCACGTGCCGCTTTATGCTGGTCAGTTCATCTGCCACTGGTTTAGTGCAGCCTCAGCATCCTCTGCTCGTTTGATCAAAGCGGATTTCTCAGTGGCCCAGTCCGCCCATTTCTTTTTGAAGTTTTCCTTGAGTTGTTCCATGGCGCTTAAAGCACTGGCCAATTCCTCGTTTGCTTTGGAGGTTTCAACTTGTTGGGTTTTCAGGGCTTCTTGAAGATCGATGACTTGGTTCTATTTCGTCTTCAGCTCCGCCGGCATGCATACAGATATATGCTTCAGCAAACTGGTAGAAGGATTCAAGTACCAACCACATAACAAGTTATGCGCTTACTACTTGGGGGCTAATGCATATTTGATCTAAAGCGGCCCCCGATTTACCCCTTCATCTTTCGATTGTTTACAAAGTCCCAAGATCAATACAAGTATTCAACTTGGCACTTGGGGGCTAATGGCTATTTGATCATATATATTCTGATACGGTAGTTTCAATTATTTAAAGTACCGGTTTAACTATGCTAAAGTTAAACCGGCCCTTGGGGGCTACATCAGCAAATTTCAAAGCAACAAGATTTATATTATTTAAGTCCCGGTTTGAAAGAATATTCCAAACCGGCCCTTGGGGGCTAGGAGAGTCAGGAATGGAAGCATACAAGCAAGAAGGAGCATATGGAAATTACCTCATATTTGTCTTTCATCATGTTGACCAGACCGGCTTCATAGTCACAGCTGGTATACAGCCGGTTCAGATAGCCGGAATGGATATCTTGAGCGTTCAGAGCAGTGTAAGTCGTCAGATCAGTGTTCCACTTGCCTTTACCAAAGGCAGCAAGTTCTTCCTTGGCAGAATGTTTGGATAAAGCAACAGGATTGCTTGGCTCAGTATGGCCAGTGCCAGTAATGCCAACTTCATCATCATTGGCACCGCCGGTTTGCACTGGAGCTGTTGGCTTGTCAGTAGGTTTTGCGGGACCGGTGGAGCTTTCAACCCGGAGGGAACCTGTGGGCTGATGGATAGGATCTGAAGTATCAGTAGGTCTTTCCTTAGCAGTAAGATCATCACTGGCTGCGATGGATCATTGGGAATATCCTCAGGAATAGCCGCTTCAAGATTGGGTGTGGTGCCTGGTTCAAGAATGACATCTTCTTCGGCCGCTTTATCCAGGTGGGCCTTCTTGCTCGGCCTAGGTTTGGCCCTGAGAAGAATAACAAAATTAAATACAACATATGTTCTAAGGCAATATACTGCAAACGTCACAATAAATATAGCTTACCCAAGCACCGTTTTGAGCGGTGGGAGCTGAGTAGCCGACGACTCGCCAGAAGATGAGTGGGAAATAACCTGATAATCGGAGTCAGACGGATTAAGAGGTTGACGAAAGCAGCCCGCTTTAGGACAAGCACTGACAAGCGAATTAGAGACCTCGAAATGACGTTTCCGAACCGGACTGTTCGTTAAACCGGTGGAGGTAACTACCTGGCCGCTGTGCCGGGTGGTGCGGCGAGCTTCGTGTTGTTGAGTCTTCATAAGAAGTTTAGGATCCAAATAAGCAAGAGGATGAGAAAATTTAACTTTCCGGTTTGCCTGACGGATTTTGTGAAGGCAAAGTTTTTGAATCGGAAGAGAGAATAATTACCTCTGCAACATCCGCATGGCTGGCTTCGGCATCATCCTGACAAATATCATCATCAATAAGATGCATGAAAAATAAACCAAGTGAGTCAAGCTCTACCTCAAGGTCCGGATTATCCACCTCGTCATCAGGGGCTGGATTAGAAGATGCAGTGGTTCTTTTCCGGTGGGCAGTCTTCTTCACAACTTTAGTTTTTTGCTGGGTTGCTCTTTCTGGTTTATCTGCTTTCTCTGGTTTCTCCTGCGACAGCTTTTTGCTCCAAAACGGATCATCGCCCTGATTGTGCAGACACTGATATGAAAAACAATGACCAGACATATCAATAACAAATTCAGCAAAGAGAAAAATCAAAGTCTTACAGCTGGCGGTTTGTTGGTGGCACAGAAGGGAAGCAGGCCGGTTCTAGCGCAGATGTGCTCTGGTTCATTCAGTATCTTACGCACAGCTTCTGTGATCTCTTCACCGGAGAGCTGGAGTCTTGAATGTCGCAGTGGGTCATCCACACTATCAGTATATTGGCACATCAAACCGGAGCGCTGGCTAAGGGGCAGTATGCTCCATGATATCCAACAGCGAGCAAGGTCAACCCCTGTTAAACCATTGGCCATAAAGGCTCTGAGCTTTGACAGCTGAGGAGCATATTTGCTTCTCTCCTGGGCACTCAATCATTGAGGAAAAGGATGGGTATTGCTGAGCCGCTCAGAATGAAAGCCAGGCAAGGGATTCTCACCAGCAGGGGAGGTGTCTTTGCAGTAGAACCATGTCTGATTCCACTCCTTGGGGTGACTGTGCAGCTTGGCGTGAGGGTATGTGACCTCTTTCCTTTTTTGAATCGCCATGCCACCCAACTCCGTATTAGAGCCATCAGTAAACTCAGTACGGCGGTTTAGATGGAAAAGATCTCTGAATAATTCCACTGTGGGCTCCTCTTGAAAGAACTCCTCACAGAGCACTTGGAAGTGGCACATATTTGTAACAGAGTTGGGGCCAGTGTCTTGCGGATGGAGTTGGAAATCAGCTAGAACATCCTGGTAGAATTTAGAGCCGGGCGGTTTAAAACCCCGGGCTAAGTGGTCTACGAAAACAACAACCTCTCCTTCTCGAGGTGTGGGGGGGCATTCTTTGCCAGGAGCCCTCCAATGGACGGTGTCTTTGCTGCCCAAGGCGCCAATCAGGACTAAATCATCCAGTTGATCCTCTATGACGCGAGAAGGGACCCAATTGCACTCATACACTTGCTTGGCCATGATGAAATCTACAAAGTACATTGATATGTGCAATGTTGAACCGGAAGCAGATCTATCTAAACCGGAGTTTATGAAGCAACAGCATCACGGCGGTTCAACAAGGGGACTAATGGCATATACCGGTTTGGAAAATTTTCTATAAGGTTAAACCGCCTGACTTAAACATTGAAGCAATTGAGATTGCGGATGGTTAAGTATGCAGAAACAGGTTTCACAAGATCTTATTACGGCATTGGATCTGAAGCAAGTTCAGAAAATAAGAAAAATAGTCAAAGATCAAAGCAGAACAGTATTGAATCAATGAGCAGAAGTATATGTGAGATCTATGGTTTTGGGCAGGAAACTAGCGGCAGATACTGAAAGTTACCGCTACACAAAGCAAGGGTTTACATGTGCATCCAGGAGCTAATACATGAGTATGAAAAAGTGATGAACACCGCAAGAACACGAAGCCCTAGATCAGATCTATATTGAGAAGAACAGATGACCTACCAGAGCTGAGGAAAATGCAGAAGGTCGCCGCGGCTTTCTGGCACGTTCAAGTTGTTGCAGTGGCCAAGGGTGATGCAGAAGATGACGGCGGCGGCAGAGCTCTGAGACTGGCAACGCGAGGAAGATGAAGAGGAAGGGCACGAAGGGAAGAAAAGAATGACCCTTCGGGCCTATTTATAAGGCAAAGGACATGTGTCAGGCGCGGGAATCAAGGGACCGCAGATTTTGGAAGTAGGGCGGTCACCTCGGTCATTGCGAATCTATTAAACAAGAAGATATCATGGATGTTTTCTTTATGACAGATGATGTCACGCCGGTTTACAGCAAACAGAGAAGATGACGTCACGGCGGTTCAACAACTACAAGAAGATGTTGAAGACGAAGATTTTTGCTAAGGACTGACATGAACTTGTTCAAATCAATCTGGGGCCTAATGTTGGGGATATTACTACTGGGCATAAACCGGCCTACCTGGGCCGGATTAACTCCATCAGTAGTTCAAAGGTGTTAAAGCCCAAAGAGGCAGATAAAGGCCCAGGGCCAGTAGTCGGTTTACAACCTGTAGCCGTACATCAGCTTTGTGCACATACTTGTAAGATGAGTTAGGAACAAGGAGAGACCAACCCGGATACGAGTATGAACCGGTGTTGGGACTCTCTGAAACGGCAGGCGTCACCCATGTATATAAGGGGACGACCCGGCAGCGGTTCAAGGACGACAGACAACGACTCGAGGCATAGGCGAAGCTTATTCGCTCCCTAGTCATCGAAACACCCATCAATTCCATCACAACTAGAAGTAGGCTTTTACCTTCATTGAAGGGGCCGAACTAGTATAAACTCTCTTGCGTCCTTGTGTCCACTTTAACCCCTTCAAGCTAACCCGTAGCGATGGCTCCACGACTAAGTCCTTTCTCTAGGACATCTGCCGTGACAAAACCACGACACTATGGTTTGGCAAGAAACCAAAGTTGTCGTTTCTGAAAGTTTGGGGCTGCGATGCTTATGTGAAAAAACTTCAACCTAATAAGCTCGAACCCAAATCGGAGAAATGTGTCTTCATAGGATACCCAAAGGAAACTATTGGGTACACCTTCTATCACAGATCTGAAGGCAAGACTTTTGTTGCTAAGAATGGATCCTTTCTAGAGAAGGAGTTTCTCTCGAAAAAAGTGAGTGGGAGGAAAGTAGAACTTGATGAGGTAACTGTACCTGCTCCCTTATTGGAAAGTAGTACATCACAGAAACCGGTTTCTGTGACACCTACACCAATTAGTGAGGAAGCTAATGATAATGATCATGAAACTTCAGATCAAGTTACTACCGAACCTCATAGATCAACCAGAATAAGATCCGCACCAGAGTGGTACGGTAATCCTGTTCTAGAAGTCATGCTACTAGATCATAATGAACCTACGAACTATGAAGAAGCGATGGTGAGCCCAGATTCCGCAAAATGGCTAGAAGCCATGAAATCTGAGATGGATCCATGTATGAGAACAAAGTGTGGACTTTGGTTGACTTGCCCAATGATCGGCAAGCAATTGAGAATAAATGGATCTTCAAGAAGAAGACTGACGCTGATGGTAACGTTACTGTCTACAAAGCTCGACTTGTCGCAAAAGGTTTTTCGACAAGTTCAAGGGATTGACTACGATGAGACCTTCTCACCCGTAGCGATGCTTAAGTCTGTCCGAATCATGTTAGCAATTGGCGCATTTTATGATTATGAAATTTGGCAGATGGATGTCAAAACTACATTCCTGAAGGGATTTCTGGAAGAAGAGTTGTATATGATGCAGCCGGAAGGTTTTGTCGATCCAAAGGAAGCTAACAAAGTGTGCAAGCTCCAGCGATCCATTTATGGACTGGTGCAAGCATGTCGGAGTTGGAATAAACGCCTTGATAGTGTGATCAAAGCATTTGGCTTTATACGGACTTTTGGAGAAGCCTGTATTTACAAGAAAGTGAGTGGGAGCTCCGTAGCATTTCTGATATTATATGTGGATGACATATTGCTAATCAGAAATGATATAGAATTTCTGGATAGCATAAAGGAATACTTGAATAAGAGTTTTTCAATGAAAGACCTCGGTGAAGCTGCTTACATATCGGGCATTAAGATCTATAGAGATAGATCAAGACGCTTAATTTGGACTTTCACAAAGCACATACCTTGACAAAGTTTTGAAGAAGTTCAAAATGGATCAAGCAAAGAAAGGATTCTTGCCTGTGTTACAAGGTGTGAAGTTGAGTAAGACTCAATGCTCGACCACTGCAGAAGATAGAGAGAAAATGAAAGATGTTCCCTATGCTTCAGCCATAGGCTCTATCATGTATGCAATGCTGTGTACCAGACCTGATGTGTGCCTTGCTATAAGTCTAGCAGGGAGGTACCAAAGTAATCCTGGAGTGGATCACTGGACAGCGGTCAAGAACATCCTGAAATACCTGAAAAGGACTAAGGATATGTTTCTCGTATATGGAGGTGACAAAGAGCTCATCGTAAATGGTTACGTTGATGCAAACTTTGACACTGATCCGGATGATTCTAAATCACAAACCGGATACGTATTTACATTAAACGGTGGAGCTGTCAGTTGGTGCAGTTCTAAACAGAGCGTTGTGGCGGGATCTACATGTGAAGCGGAGTACATAGCTGCTTCCGAAGCAGCAAAGGAAGGAGTCTGGATGAAGGAGTTCATATCCGATCTAGGTGTCATACCTAGTGCATCGGGTCCAATGAAAATCTTTTGTGACAATACTGGTGCAATTGCCTTGGCAAAGGAATCCAGATTTCACAAGAGAACCAAGCACATCAAAAGACGCTTCAATTCCATCCGGGATCTAGTCTAGGTGGGAGACATAGAGATTTGCAAGATACATACGGATCTGAATGTTGCAGACCCGTTGACTAAGCCTCTTCCACGAGCAAAACATGATCAACACCAAGGCTCCATGGGTGTTAGAATCATTATTGTGTAATCTAGATTATTGACTCTAGTGCAAGTGGGAGACTGAAGGAAATATGCCCTAGAGGCAATAATAAAGTTATTATTTATTTCCTTATATCATGATAAATGTTTATTATTCATGCTAGAATTGTATTAACCGGAAACATAATACTTGTGTGAATACACAGACAAACAAAGTGTCACTAGTATGCCTCTACTTGACTAGCTCGTTAATCGAAGATGGCTATGTTTCCTAACCATAGACATGAGTTGTCATTTGATTAACGGGATCACATCATTAGGAGAATGATGTGATTGACATGACCCATTCCATTAGCTTAGCACCCGATCGTTTAGTATGTTGCTATTGCTTTCTTCATGACTTATACATGTTCCTATGACTATGAGATTATGCAACTCCCATTTACCGGAGGAACACTTTGTGTGCTACCAAACGTCAAAATGTAACTGGGTGATTATAAAGGTGCTCTACAGGTGTCTCCAAAGGTACATGTTGGGTTGGCGTATTTCGAGATTAGGATTTGTCACTCCGATTGTCGGAGAGGTATCTCTGGGCCCTCTCGGTAATGCATATCACTTAAGCCTTGCAAGCAATGCAACTAATAAGTTAGTTGCAAGATGATGTATTACAGAACGAGTAAAGAGACTTGTCGGTAACAAGATTGAACTAGGTATTGAGATACCGACGATCGAATCTCAGGCAAGTAACATACCGATGACAAACGGAATAAACGTATGTTGTTATGCGGTCTGACCGATAAAGATCTTCGTAGAATATGTAGGAGCCAATATGAGCATCCAGGTTCCGCTATTGGTTATTGACCGGAGACGTGTCTTGGTCATGTCTACATTGTTCTCGAACCCGTAGGGTCCGCATGCTTAACGTTACGATGACAGTTTCATTATAAGTTTATATATTTTGATGTACCGAAGGTTGTTTGGAGTCCCGGATGTGATCACGGACTTGACGAGGAGTCTCGAAATGGTCGAGACATAAAGATCGATATATTGGACGACTATATTTGGACACCGGAAAGGTTCCTGGTGAGATTGGGACAATACCGGATCACCGGGAGGTTATCGGAACCCCCCGGGAGGTATATGGGCCTTATTGGGCCTTAGTGGAAAGGAGGGGAAAGGAGCAAGGGAGGGGGCGCCCCCCCCCCAAGCCCAATCCGAATTGGGAGGGGGGTCGGCCCCCCTTTCCTTCCTCCCTCCTCCCTCTTCCTTCCCTCTCCTACTCCTAATAGGAAAAAGGGGAGTCCTACTCCCGGTGGGAGTTGGACTCCCCCCTAGGGTGCGCCACCCTCCTTGGCCGGCCCCCTCCTCCACTCCTTTATATACGGGGGCAGGGGGCATCCCATAGACACAACAATTGCTCATTGATCTCTTAACCATGTGCGGTGCCCCCCTCCACCATAGTCCTTGATAATATTGTAGCGGTGCTTAGGCGAAGCCCTGCGACGGTAAAACATCAAGATTGTCACCACGCCGTCGTGCTGACGGAACTCATCCCCGATACTTTGCTGGATCGGAGTCCGGGGATCGTCATCAAGCTAAACGTGTGCTAGAACTCGGAGGTGCCGTAGTTTCGGTGCTTGATCGGTCGGGCCGTGAAGACGTACGACTACATCAACCGCATTGTGCTAACGCTTCCGCTTCCGGTCTATGAGGGTACGTAGACAACACTCTCCCCTCTCGTTGCTATGCATCACCATGATCTTGCGTGTGCGTAGGAATTTTTTTGAAATTACTACGTTCCCAAACACCTTTATAATCACCCAGTTACGTTGTGACGTTTGGTAGCACACAAAGTGTTCCTCCGGTAAACGGGAGTTGCATAATCCCATAGTCATAGGAACATGTATAAGTTATGAAGAAAGCAATAGCAACAAACTAAACGATCAAGTGCTAAGCAAATGGAATGGGTCAAGTCAATCACATCATTCTCCTAATGATGTGATCCCGTTAATCAAATGACAACTCATGTCTATGGCTAGGAAACATAACCATCTTCGATTAACGAGCTAGTCAAGTAGAGGCATACTAGTGACACTCTGTTTGTCTATGTATTCACCCATGTATTATGTTTCCGGTTAATACAATTCTAGCATGAATAATAAACATTTATCATGATATAAGGAAATAAATAATAACTTTATTATTGCCTCTAGGGCATATTTCCTTTAGTCTCCCTGTCGGTGTCAAAATCGTCGGATCTCGGGTAGGGGGTCCCGAACTGTGCGTCTAGGCCGGATGGTAACAGGAGGCAAGGGACACGAAGTTTTACCCTGGTTCAGTTCCTCTTGATGGAGGTAAAACCCTACGTCCTGCTTGATTAATATTGATGATATGGGTAGTACAAGAGTAGATGTACCACGAGATCAGAGAGGCTAAACCCTAGAAGCTAGCCTATGGTATGATTGTTGTTCTATATGTTGTCCTACGGACTAAAACCCTTCGGTTTATATAGACACCGGATAGGGTTAGGGTTACACAAAGTTGGTTACAATGGTAGGAGATCTACATATCCGTATCGCCAAGCTTGCCTTCCACGCCAAGGAAAGTCCCTTCCGGAGACGGGACGAAGTCTTCAATCTTGTATCTTCATAGTCCAGGAGTCCGGCTGAAGGTATAGTCCGGCCATCCGGACACCCCCTAATCCAGAACTCCCTCAGTAGCCCCTGAACCAGGCTTCAATGACGACAAGTCCGACACGCAGATTGTCTTCGGCATTGCAAGGTGGGTTCCTCCTCCAAGTACTTCATAGAAGATTCTGAACACAAAGATAGTGTCCGGCTCTGCAAAATAAGTTTCCACATATGGCCATAGAGAGAATAATATTTACACAGATCTAATCCGCTGACGTATTCCGTAGTGCGACATCACACCACGGCCAAGCCTTTATTCGAATCGTTTTATTATCCCACCTCAGCGCGTCATGCGAGGCAGTTTCCTTGTCACGTCTTGTTAAAGCAGAGATCGTGTCCCCTTATTCCGGGATTCTCATCAATACGGGCGTGGGTAACCCAACCGCTTCTAGGACTCCTAGACTATAGGCAAGTCCAAACGGTCACGGAGAGGACGCTTGATATTCACCCTCTTTATAAAGGGACAAGGCTCTTACTTTTTTCCCTCTCGTGCTCAATCGAATCCTTCCCCCACCTCAAGCTCAAACACCCAAGGTTTAGGTCAGGTGCTCCGAACCTTCAATCATGTCTGGATCTAGCCTTCAAGGCCGATGGGTGCCTTCCTCCGTCACGGAAGAAGACATCAAAAAGTTGAGGGAGGCCAGATATCTGACCGCCGAGGTTGTGCATCGGCTGCCCGCCCGAGGGCAGGCCATCCCCTCCCCCGAACCCAACAAGAATGTCGTGTTCGTCTCCCACTTCCTCCGAGGTCTAGGCCTTGCTCTGGATCCTTTCGTCAGGGGTTTGATGTTTTATTATGGGCTAGATTTCCACGATCTAGCTCCGGACTCCTTTCTTCATATCACGACATTTATTGTCGTGTGTGAGGCCTTCCTCCGGGTTACCCCTCACTTTGGCCTGTGGCTCAAGACCTTTGAAGTAAAGCCGAAGATGACGGGAGCTCCATGGCCTAAAGGTTCCATTCCAGAGGTGTCTGAATTGTGGCAACAGGAGTGGTTCTACATCACGGCTCCTAGAAGTGCCAAGTGGGCGGCCGCCCTAGTTTTCCGCTCGGGCCCTCCACCACAACTGATGTCATGGATCAGCAGAGGTCTGAGCTGGGGTCCAGCCAAGGACGTGCCTATACTACAAAGCCGCATTCGAGATCTCTTCAATGGAGATTTTAGTTTGGTTGCGGTAATACAAGTTATGCTGGTTCATTAAGTCCAGCCTTGCAAACGCTGGCCCCTTCGCTTGTGGGAGTTCAATCCTGAGGGGCCGCGTGTCATTCAAATTTTCCTCGGCCTGACGCACGAGGAGATGTACAAGTCATTCTTCGGACCTCAGGTAGAGTGTCCGGAAATTACCGAGAACGTGGGCCTGAGCAGTAACCGCGCCGCCGAACAGGTAAGGAATCTTCCAGCCGAACATACTATCTCTCACTTGTTACGAAGTTATTTCTGAGAGTTTGCTTTTTGATCAGGACTGGATAACAAAGGCGAAGTTAATTCGGTGTTCGGCCCCCCTCCCTGAGGGTTTGGAATTTCCAGTATTGGAAAAGATGCTCCAAGTCGCACCTTGCCCGGAGCCCTTGAAGGAAGATACTGGGGAGGATAATACGGGCGGATGCGGGCCCCCAACGCTGCCCACTCTAACCGAGGGAGCGAGCGTCTCCATGAAGGAAGACGACCGGAGGAGGAAAAGGACTGCGCCCGGGGATTCGGAAGCCGAAGCTTCCAAACAGGAGAGGAAGTCTCCCACAGAGGGTCCTACCTTGGGGGTGCTTTTGCCGCACAAAGTCCGCGGGGGGATCAATTCTCCAGCGAGTCGTAAGTGACCCAAAATACTTTAATAGTACAGGTATGCCCTCTTTTTCTTCTGAGAAAATAACCACCGCATTTATTTTTGCAGTTCGGGCCTTAGCCCCTCTCAAATGAGCTCGTCTTCGGGGGATCTTCTTCCAGAGATGATGGAGAGCGAAACGCCTCCTCCGGACTCCTCCGTTCCGGAAGCGGGTGACGCCGAAGTGTCATCGCGGAGGGCCTCTCCGAGTCCGGTGAGGCCAGAAGATAATCCCATTGACCCCTGAAGCTCCTAGTGTCCGGCTCCCGGAGAGAGTAGACAAAAGGGTCCGGCACCGTCTGGTGTGCGATCGGATGTTTTGAGGGGGTTGGTGGGGTGAGAGGCCATCTCAGATGAACACCGTATGCTGATGAATACGGTGATGGAGAGAATCTCGTCCACCAAAAGCGGATTGCATGAAGCTTTTATGAGTCTACTGACAGGCTTTGAGGTACGTAAAATAATGTATGATAGTCCTGCACATGCTAGGTGTTCCCTGTGTAGATAGTAGCCCCTGAGACTCTGGTTGTCGTCGGAAATGACGACGAACAGAGGATCATATTCCCAGGTAATAACCATACTACCTCTATGTGCAGGTGATGGAAGCTCTGGTGGCTAGTCGGACTAGCGAGTTTGCCCATTTAAAACGGCAGTTGGATGCGGCAGACGCCGACATCGAGCTTGTTAACCAAAGGCTTGATGAGGCACATGGTAAGTGTCATTATCTGGTAAACGCCACATAGTAAGAGTAGCATGATGCCAGTATCTTTAATATGTTGTGACTGTAGATGGAGCTGCCACTGTTGAAGCCTTGCGGGCAGAACTTGCCCGAGCCAAGGAACAAGCAAGGTTTAGTAATGCGGCTGCTTTGAAGGCGGCCGAAGAGTTGAAAACCGAGATGGCCGCGCATGGCGAGAGCCAAGATAAGATGGCCAAGATGGCCATAGAATTAAAAGCCGCTGTTGACCATTGCCGGGTTCTTGAAAAGGAAAACCTAGCAAAGGCATCAGACCTTGAGAAGGCTGCTGCGACGAGAAAAGACATCCGCTCTGCTATGAGGGCGAAGAAGGAGGAGCTGCGGGAAGCCGGGGATATTGTAGCTGGGAAATCCTTTATGTTGCGGAGGAAGTTCGGAGATACACGGTATGCCTCTCTGGATCGGCTATGGAGTTCGGAGGATGTGTATATGGATTTGGCGGCGAGCGCTGCCGATGCGGCCAAGTACTTCCAGGATCAGACGGACCGTGAAGTGGACCAGCTGTTTTGGACACAATTCCATTCTCCCGAGCGTCCGTTTTCATTGACTGACCAATTAGCCGAATGGGTCGAACTGAATAGGTTGTCCGGACTCGCCATGAGGTCTGTTGTGGATCAGCTATAGCCGGAAAGGCCAAAACTGAGCAGCTATTTCAGCTTGGTGCAGCAGCTCCTTGATGTGGTGCCGCGCATTAATGCGGTGAAGAGGTCGGCATGCATAGAGGGCTCACGGATGGCCTTTGCCCGTGTTAAAGCATACTGGGCGGAGATGGATGCTACTACTGTTGCTGCGTGGGATTCGGCCATAGGTCGAATGGCTGCTGAGCACTACTTTGAAGAAGTTCTTGAGGGTGCTCGTTTGATAGAGACCCAGTGCTCAAAAAATATTATGTTTGAGTGATATGTAATCTCATTGTAAGCGAAATGCATTTATAAATTTTTATAAGGCTATTTTTATACTTTTGCCTGAAAGTAATATGATGCCTCCTAGGCGGCCGTTTATGTATACATGTGTATAACCTGAAAGATTGCAGCCGTCGGCTTCGATCCCCACGCATATAATGCGGAGGTGCTCACAAAAAACACGCGTTGACACTTAACCCAACGTCTTGGTCCTATTAAGGAGGTGATAGCGGAGCGAGCGAGGCAACCGGACTATAATGCTTTAACACTTTCACTTAGCCATAGGAGTTTGACAGTGGGGCTACTAGATAGCCCCTGGTGGCTCCGCACTCTCCCGATCCCGGGGTGCGTACATGCCTGACCGGAAAACGGCCCTTCGTTAGGGCAGAGGAATTCTAACATTCCAACAGGTCATCGAGTGGTTGACCAATCTCACGCTATATCATGACAGTCAGTTTTCGGCTTTCTCTACTGAGGTGCTCGTCCGGATGAACCAGGGCACAATCGCAGTAGTTCTCCTAGTGCTACCTTAGCCGGTAAAGCGGAATGTAAGGCACCAAAACACAGGAGCTGGGCAAACCCAACATTTGACCAAAGACAATGATTCGAAGCTGATGCATATAGGGCCAAACTCGCGACGCCGAACACTCCTTAAGGTATTCGGTCTTTGTGGTATAAACCGGGCCTAAATAATGGCCTTTGTAAGAAGCCCCTTGTGTCCAGGTACGTGCATTGTTCTGGCGTGTCCACATGCCAAGACGTCAGCATCCTTCTCAACGGTGGATATGTATCAACAAGAGACAGTAAAAAAGGTTTACGCAGGGTCTTAATCTAAAAAGAATCCTTGGGGCGGGTCCCTGCTGCACGTCTGCGCCTGTGTCTCCATTGTGCCGTATCCTGGACGGGTGTAGCACGATGATCGTCTGTAAAAGAGAGGAATTTAGGTGAAAAAGTTGTCGTGCAAAAAAGGATAGTTTTTAAAGAAACCATGTATAATTCAAGATGAGAAGAAATTGCCACTTGTCTGCGCGCTTGAGCCCCTTGTATTGACAAATAGGGGTGTGACCATTTATTCGGTATAAATAGCAGCGCCGGACTTGATTAGTTGTGTCTGAGGTCTTGACGACCTATTGGATGCTTTCGCTGGTCCGGGCGCCTTTAGTGTGCGGCTGCCACGGCAGCCGCACTCTCTTCGGCACGCAGAGATCACTTGATATTTCCTTTCACTGAAATGATGCCACGTGGACCGGGCATCTTGAGTGTGAGGGAGGCGTAGTGTGGTATTGCATTAAAGCGAGCGAAAGCTTTGCGTCTGAGCAGTGCTTGATAGCCACTTTGGAACGGAACGATGTGGAAGGTTAAATGCTCGCGACGGAAGTTATCAGGGGAGCTGAATATAACTTGTAGTAGGAGGGAGCCCGTACAACGAGCCCCTGGGCCTGGCGTTACTCCTTTAAAGGTAGTATTGCTATGGCGAATTTTTGTTGGGTCTAACCCCATCCCGCGAATTGTATCCTGATATATTAGGTTTAGACTGCTGCCACCGTCCATCAAGACTCATGTAAAGTGATATCCGCCAATTACTGGGTCTAATACCAGGGCAGCCCATCCTGTGTGTCGGATACTTGCTGAGTAATCGCGATGGTCGAAAGTGATCGGTTCAGACGACCAGTGGCAGGACTTCGCAGTGATAGGCACTTGGGTATATTTTCCTGGGAGTGCCGCGTTGTTTTTTCCCTTCATCACGTGTAACACGTTTACTGTTTTGACTTCTGGTGGAAATTTCTTTTGTTCCCCAGTGTCTTGCTTGGGAGGCTCGTCCTCGTCTTCACTTGGTGTATCCTCCCCCTTGTGTACGACGTTGAGCTTGCCGGACTGCTTGAAGACCCAACATTCTCTGTGGGTATGATTAGCCGGTTTACTAGGGGTACTATGGATCTGACATACTTGGTCCAGAATTTTATTGAGGCTGGACAATTCATCCCTGGTGCCTTTAGAGGGCGGCTTTTGCTGACCTGGCCGAGAGCTTTTGAATCCGGCGTTTACTGCCGTGCCCTTCGTGTTGTCTTCTTTATTCCGGCGTTTGTTATTGCTGTTGTGCCATGATTTCCCGTTTCCATCTCTAACTTCATATGTACCGGGGTCCCTGGTGCTGCATCTGGCTAGCCAGCTGTCCTCACCCGTGCAAAAGCGGGTCATGAGGCTTGTTAATGCGGCCATCGTTCTCGGCTTATTTTGGCCAAGGTGTATGGCGAGCCATTCGTCACGGACGCTATGCTTAAAAGCTGCCAAGGCTTCGGCGTCCGGACAGTCGACAATCTGGTTCTTTTTAGTAAGAAACCTATTCCAAAGCTTTCGGGCTGAATCTCCAGGCTGTTGAGTTATATGACTCAAATCGTCCGCATCCGGAGGTCGGACATAAGTCCCTTGAAAATTTGCCCGAAAGGCGTCTTCGAGCTCTTCCCAACTTCCAATGGAGCTTTCGAGGAGGCCTTTAAGCCAGTGACGAGCTGGCCCTTTGAGCTTGAGGGGTAAGTACTTGATGGCGTGGAGATCATCTCCTCGAGCCATATGGATATGAATGATGTAGTCCTCAATCCAGACCCCAGGGTCTGTTGTTCCGTCGTATGCCTCTTTGTTTACGGGTTTGAATCCCTCTGGAAATTCATGGTCCAACACCTCATCGGTGAGACTTAGGGGGTGTGCGGCACCCCTGTAGCTGGGTGTACCGCGTTGTTCGGATGTTTGTTGTGTTGCATTGTATGCTGGGGCGCGCTTGCGTGGTCCATAGATGGATCTTGTTGCGCCGTCCTTTGGATGCGAGCCCTCGCATGGGTCGCGTGTTGTATTGTGAGTGGCGTTGTATGCCGCTCTGTGTTGGTAGAGGGGTCGTCTATCCGGCCAGGTGGCTGCTTTGATATTTGGTTGTGGGGGGTCTGAGGCCTCCTCATCGAATTCAGGTAGCAGCTTCCGCTTTGGGTAGCTCTTGGAGGGGCGA
Organism: Triticum aestivum; assembly: GCF_018294505.1. Lineage (NCBI taxonomy): Eukaryota > Viridiplantae > Streptophyta > Magnoliopsida > Poales > Poaceae > Triticum > Triticum aestivum. The sequence continues at coordinate 60,535,026 of NC_057803.1, read as the reverse complement.
TTGTCGCTGTACCTCGCTGTTGTGTTGAGTATTTTACTCCATCTGATTTGGAGTGTGTCTTGCGCAGCCTTGAGCCTTTGCTTCTGCTTTTTAAGACTTCTCGCAGTGGCAACAAGCCTTTTACGCGCATTCTGCTACTCCGGGTGCCTGTCCGGCGTTATGTCATCCGGACTATTATCCTTGATAGAATTTGTTTGTTCGGGTGATTATCCGGATTGCCGTTGTCCGGCAGCGGTTCACCCTGCTCCAGCGCTGGGTCTGTGTGATCGTTATTTCTGTCGAGGCGGGATTTGGGGCGGCGCTTGCGTCGCCGCTTTGACTGCTTCACAAGGGAACAAGCCTTCGTGCGTCCTTCTGCTCCTCGTCGTCATCTTTTGGTGCGTCCACCATGTATACGTCATATGGTGAGGTGGGCGGTGGTTCTTCTTCGCCTCCCGCATTGTCATCCATACCGCGATGTTTTCAGAGTCGAAGTTGAGCATGTCGGTTAAATCGTCGATAGTGGCTACAAAGTGGGTGGTGGGTGGGCTTTGAATTTCTTCATCGTCCGTATCCCAACCTTGCTGACCGTAGTACGGCCAGGGCTCTCCTGATAAAGAGAGAGACTTTAGTGTCTTCAGAACTTCATCGAAAGGCGAGTGCTGAAAGACGTCTGTGGCGGTAAACTCCATGATCGGCGCCCAATCGGATTCGATCGGCAGGGGCGCGGAGGGTTCGGAGTCCGGGGAGGAGTCTGGCTCCTTGGAGTCACGAGTCCCGCAGAGTCTGGGGCTGGTATTTGGCTCGATCGCCGTTGGGATCGCAGCCCCCGAGGCGGCGTCCAACCACCCATCCTCGATCGGTGCAGTTGGCTCCGAATTAAGGGTCGAAGCCAATGCGGGTGCGGCCTCCAGGGCACTGTTCGGCGGCAGAGCTAGATCATGCTCGTCGTGACAGTGCGGCGCGCTCGGCAGTGGCTCGAATCCGTCGAAGATCAAGTCCTCGCGGATGTGAACCGTGTAGTTTAAACTTCCAAATCTGACCCGACGGCCAGGGGCATAGCTTTCGATCTGCTCCAGATGGCCAAGTGAATTGGCTCGTAGTGTAAAGCCGCCGAAGACAAAGATCTGTCCGGGGAGATAAGTTTCACCCTGGACCGCATCACTATCGATGATAGTAGGAGCCATCAAGCCTGACAGCGACGACACAGAGGAACTCTCAATGAAAGCACCAATGTCGGTGTCAAAACCGGTGGATCTCGGGTAGGGGGTCCCGAACTGTGCGTCTAGGCTGGATGGTAATAGGAGGCAAGGGACACGAAGTTTTACCCAGGTTCGGGCCCTCTTGATGGAGGTAAAACCCTATGTCCTGCTTGATTAATATTGATGATATGGGTAGTACAAGAGTAGATCTACCACGAGACCAGAGAGGCTAAACCCTAGAAGCTAGCCTATGGTATGATTGTTGTTCTATATGTTGTCCTACGGACTAAAACCCTTCGGTTTATATAGACACCGGATAGGGTTAGGGTTACACAAAGTCGGTCACAATGGTAGGAGATCTACATATCCGTATCGCCAAGCTTGCCTTCCACGCCAAGGAAAGTCCCTTCCGGACACGGGACGAAGTCTTCAATCTTGTATCTTCATAGTCCAGGAGTCTGGATGAAGGTATAGTCCGGCCATCCGGATACCCCCTAATCCAGGACTCCCTCACTCCCACTTGCACTAGAGTCAATAATCTAGATTACACAGTAATGATTCTAACACCCATGGAGCCTTGGTGCTGATCATGTTTTGCTCGTGGAAGAGGCTTAGTCAGCGGGTCTGCAACATTTAGATCCGTATGTATCTTGCAAATTTGTATGTCTCCCACTTGGACTAAATCCCGAATGGAATTGAAGTGTCTCTTGATGTGCTTGGTTTTCTTGTGAAATCTGGATTCCTTCGCCAAGGCAATTGCACCAGTATTGCCCCAAAAGATTTTCATTGGACCCGATGCACTAGGTATGACACCTAGATCGGATATGAACTCCTTCATCCAGACTCCTTCATTTGCTGCTTCCGAAGCAGCTATGTACTCCGCTTCACACGTAGATCCCGCCACGACGCTTTGTTTAGAACTACACCAACTGACAGCTCCACCGTTCAATATAAAGACGTATCTGATTTGCGATTTAGAATCGTCCGGATCAGTGTCAAAGCTTGCATCAACGTAACCATTTACGATGAGCTCTTTGTCACCTCCATATATGAGAAACATATCCTTAGTCCTTTTCAGGTACTTCAGGATGTTTCTTGTCTGCTGTCCAGTGATCCACTCCAGGATTACTTTGGTACCTCCCTGCTAGACTTATAGCAAGGCACACATCAGGTCTGGTACACATCATTGCATACATGATAGAGCCTATGGCTGAAGCATAGGGAACGTCTTTCATTTTCTCTCTATCTTCTGCGGTGGTCGGACATTGAGTCTTACTCAACTTCACACCTTGTAACACAGGCAAGAACCCTTTCTTTGCCTGATCCATTTTGAACTTCTTCAAAACTTTGTCAAGGTATGTGCTTTGTGAAAGTCCAATTAAGCGTCTTGATCTATCTCTATAGATCTTAATGCCCAATATGTAAGCAGCTTCACCGAGGTCTTTCATTGAAAAACTCTTATTCAAATATCCCTTTATGCTATCCAGAAATTATATATCATTTCCAATCAATAATATGTCATCCACATATAATATCAGAAATGCTATAGAGCTCCCACTCACTTTCTTGTAAATACAGGCTTCTCCAAAAGTCTATACAAAACCAAATGCTTTGATCACACTATCAAAGAGTTTATTCCAACTCCGAGAGGCTTGCACCAGTCCATAAATGGATCGCTGGAGCTTGCACACTTTGTTAGCTCCATTTGGATTGATAAAACCTTCTGGCTGCATCATATACAACTCTTCTTCCAGAAATCCATTCAGGAATGCAGTTTTAACATCCATCTGCCAAATTTCATAGTCAATCCCTTGAACTACGGGTGAGAAGGTCTCATCGTAGTCAATCCCTTGAACTTGTCGAAAACCTTTTGCAACAAGTCGAGCTTTGTAGACAGTAACATTACCGTCAGCGTCAATCTTCTTCTTGAAGATCCATTTATTCTCAATTGCTTGCCGGTCATTGGGCAAGTCAACCAAAGTCCACACTTTGTTCTCATACATGGATCCATCTCAGATTTCATGGCTTCTAGCCATTTTGCGGAATCTGGGCTCACCATCGCTTCTTCATAGTTCGTAGGTTCATTATGATCTAGTAGCATGACTTCTAGAACAGGATTACCGTACCACTCTGGTGCGGATCTTATTCTGGTTGATCTACGAGGTTCGGTAGTAACTTGATCTGAAGTTTCATGATCATTATCATTAGCTTCCTCACTAATTGGTGTAGGTGTCACAGAAACCAGTTTCTGTGATGTACTACTTTCCAATAAGGGAACAGGTACAGTTACCTCATCAAGTTCTACTTTCCTCCCACTCACTTTTTTCGAGAGAAACTCCTTCTCTAGAAAGGATCCATTCTTAGCAACGAAAGTCTTGCCTTAGGATCTGTGATAGAAGGTGTACCCAACAGTTTCCTTTGGGTATCCTATGAAGACACATTTCTCCGATTTTGGTTCGAGCTTATCAGGTTGAAGCTTTCTCACATAAGCATCGCAGCCCCAAACTTTCAGAAACGACAACTTTGGTTTCTTGCCAAACCATAGTTCATAAGGCGTCGTCTCAACGGATTTCGATGGTGCCCTATTTAACGTGAATGCAACCGTCTCTAAAGCATAACCCCAAAACGATAGCGGTAAATCTGTAAGAGGCATGATAGATTGCACCATATCTAGTAAAGTACGATTACGACGTTCGGACACACCATTACGCTGTGGTGTTCCGGGTGGCGTGAGTTGCGAAACTATTCCACATTGTTTCAAATGTAGACCAAACTCGTAACTCAAATATTCTCCTCCATGATCAGATCATAGAAACTTTATTTTCTTGTTATGATGATCTTCAACTTCACTATGAAATTCTTTGAACTTTTCAAATGTTTCAGACTTATGTTTTATTAAGTAGATATACCCATATCTGCTTAAATCATCTGTGAAGGTGAGAAAATAACGATATCCGCCCCGAGCCTCAATATTCATCGGACGACATACATCTGTATGTATTATTTCCAACAAATCCGTTGCTCTCTCCGTAGTACCGGAGAACGGCGTTTTGGTCATCTTGCCCATGAGACACGGTTCGCAAGTACCAAGTGATTCATAATCAAGTGATTCCAAAAGTCCATCAGTATGGAGTTTCTTCATGCGCTTTACACCAATATGACCTAAACGGCAGTGCCACAAATAAGTTGCACTATCATTATTAACTCTGCATCTTTTGGTTTCAACATTATGAATATGTGTATCACTACTATCGAGATTCATCAAAAATAGACCACTCTTCAAGGGTGCATGACCATAAAAGATATTATTCATATAAATAGAACAACCATTATTCTCTGATTTAAATGAATAACCGTCTCGCATCAAACAAGATCCAGATATAATGTTCATGCTCAACGCTGGCACCAAATAACAATTATTTAGGTCTAAAACTAATCCCGAAGGTAGATGTAGAGGTAGCGTGCCGACCGCGATCACATCGACTTTGGAACCATTTCCCACGTGCATCGTCACCTCGTCCTTTGCCAGTGTTCGCCTAATCCGTAGTCCCTGTTTTGAGTTGCAAATATTAGAAACAGAACCAGTATCAAATACCCAGGTGCTACTGCGAGCTCTAGTAAGGTACACATCAATAACATGTATATCAAATATACCTTTGTTCACCTTGCCATCCTTCTTATCCGCCAAATACTTGGGGCAGTTCCGCTTCCAGTGACCAGTCTGCTTGCAGTAGAAGCACTCAGTTTCAGGCTTAGGTCCAGACTTGGGTTTCTTCTCCTGAGAAGCAACTTGCTTGGTGTTCTTCTTGAAGTTCCCCTTCTTCTTCCCCTTGCCCTTTTTCTTGAAACTAGTGGTCTTGTTGACCATCAACACTTGATGCTCCTTCTTGATTTCTACCTCCGCAACCTTTAGCATTGCGAAGAGCTCGGGAATTGTCTTATCCATCCCTTGCATGTTATAGTTCATCACGAAGCTCTTGTAGCTTGGTGGCAGTGATTGAAGAACTCTGTCAATGACACTATCAACAGGAAGATTAACTCCCAGTTGAGTCAAGTGATTATGATACCCAAACATTTTGAGTATATGTTCACTGATAGAACTATTCTCCTCCATCTTGCAGCTATAGAATTTATTGGATACTTCATATCTCTCAATCCGGGCATTTGCTTGAAATATTAACTTCAACTCCTGGAACATCTCATATGCTCCATGACATTCAAAACGTCGTTGAAGTCCCGATTCTAAGCCGTAAAGCATGCCACACTGAACTATCGAGTAGTTTATGTTTCCACGACTATCGCTACCGCTTAGTGATAAAGTAAAGCATTACAGTGCAATTGCATTGCATACAATAAAGCGACAACCATATGGCTCCTGCCAGTTGCCGATAACTTGGTTACAAAACATGATCATCTCATACAATAAAATTTAGCATCATGTCTTGACCATATCACATCACAACATGCCCTGCAAAAACAAGTTAGACGTCCTCTACTTTGTTGTTGCAAGTTTTATGTGGCTGCTACGGGCTTAGCAAGAACCGTTCTTACCTACGCATCAAAACCACAACGATAGTTTGTCAAGTTGGTGCTATTTTAACCTTCGCAAGGACCGGGCGTAGCCACACTTGGTTCAACTAAAGTTGGAGAAACTGACACCCGCCAGCCACCTGTGTGCAAAGCACGTCGGTAGAACCAGTCTCGCGTAAGCGTACGCGTAATGTCGGTCCTGGTCGCTTCATCCAACAATACCACCGAACCAAAGTATGACATGCTGGTAAGCAGTATGACTTATATCGCCCACAACTCAATTGTGTTCTACTCGTGCACAACATCAACGCATAAAACCTAGGCTCGGATGCCACTGTTGGGGAACGTAGTAATTTCAAAATTTTCCTACGCACACCCAAGATCATGGTGATGCATAGCAACGAGAGGGGAGAGTGTTGTCCACGTACCCTCGTAGACCGAAAGCGGAAGCGTTAGCACAACGCGGTTGATGTAGTCATACGTCTTCACGATCCGACCGATCCAAGTACCGAACACACGGCACCTCCGAGTTTAGCACACGTTCAGCTCGATGACGTCCCGCAAACTCTGATCTAGCAGAGCATCACAGGAGAGTTCCATTAGCACAACGGTGTGGTGACGGTGATGATGTTGCTATCGACGCAGGGCTTCGCCTAAGCACCGACACGATATGACCGTGGTGGAATATGGTGGAGGGGGGCACCGCACACGGCTGGGAGAGATCAACTGATCAACTTGTGTGTCTAGAGGTGCCCCCTTCCCCTGTATATAAAGGAGCAAGGGGGGAGGCCGGCCGGCCCTCTATGGGTGCGCCAGGAGGAGGAGTCCTCCTCCTAGTAGGAGTAGGACTCCCCTTTCCTACTCCTACTAGGAGGAGGAAAGGAAGGAGGAGAAGGAGAAGGAAGGAGAAGGAGGAAAAAGAGGAAAGGGGGCCGGCCCCCTAATCCAATTCGGTTTGGGCTAGGGGTCCGCGCGCCCTACCTCCTCTCTTCCACCACTTGGCCCATGATGCCCATTACTTCTTCCTCGTATTCCCGTAACTCCTCGGTACCCCCGAAAATACCCGAATCACTCGGAACCTTTCCGATGTCCGAATATAGTCGTCCGATATATCGATCTTTACGTCTCGACCATTTCGAGAGTCCTCATCATGTCCCCGATCCCATCCGGGACTCCGAACTATCTTTGGTACATCAAATCACATAAACTCATAATACAATCGTCACCGAAACTTTAAGCGTGCGGACCCTACGGGTTCGAGAACTATGTAGACATGACCGAGACTTGTCTCCGGTCAATAACCAAAAGCGGAACCTGGATGCTCATATTGGCTCCCACATATTTTACGAAGATCTTTACCGGTCAGACTGCATAACAACATATGTTGTTCCCTTTGTCATCGGTATGTTACTTGCCCGAGATTCGATCGTTGGTATCTCAATACCTAGTTCAATCTTGTTACCGGCAAGTCTCTTTACTCGTTCCGTAATACATCATCCCGCAACTAACTTGTTAGTTGCAATGCTTGCAAGGCTTAAGTGATGTGCATTACCGAGAGGGCCCAGAGATACCTCTCCGACAATCGGAGTGACAAATCCTAATCTCGAAATACGCCAACCCAACAAGTACCTTCGGAGACACCTGTAGAGCACCTTTATAATCACCCAGTTACGTTGTGATGTTTGGTAGCACACAAAGTGTTCCTCCGGTAAACGGGAGTTGCATAATCTCATCGTCATAGGAACATGTATAAGTTATGAAGAAAGCAATAGCAACAAACTAAACGATCAAGTGCTAAGCTAATGGAATGGGTCAAGTCAATCACATCATTCTCCTAATGATGTGATCCCGTTAATAAAATGACAACTCATGTATATGGCTAGGAAACATAACCATCTTCGATTAACGAGCTAGTCAAGTAGAGGCATACTAGTGACACTCTATTTGTCTATGTATTCACACATGTATTATTTTTCCGGTTAATACAATTCTAGCATGAATAGTAAACATTTATCATGATATAAGGAAATAAATAATAACTTTATTATTGCCTCTAGGGCATGTTTCCTTCATCCGGACAGCCGGACTATCTCCATTGGCCGGACTGTTAGACTATGAAGATACAAGATTGAAGACTTCGTCTCGTGTCCGGATGGGACTCTACTTGGCGTGGAAGGCAAGCTAGGCAATACGGATATGGATATCTCCTCCTTTGTAACCGACCTTGTGTAACCCTAACTGAGGGAGTCCTGGATTAGGGGGTGTTCGGATAGCCGGACTATACCTTCAGCCGGACTCCTGGACTATGAAGATATAAGATTGAAGACTTCGTCCCGTGTCCGGGAGGGACTTTCCTTGGCGTGGAAGGCAAGCTTGGCGATACGGATATGCAGATCTCCTACCATTGTAACCGACTTTGTGTAACCCTAACCCTCTCCGGTGTCTATATAAACCGGAGGGTTTTAGTCCGTAGGACAACATATAGAACAACAATCATACCATAGGCTAGCTTCTAGGGTTTAGCCTCTCTGATCTCGTGGTACATCTACTCTTGTACTACCCATATCATCAATATTAATCAAGCAGGACGTAGGGTTTTACCTCCATCAAGAGGGCCCGAACCTGGGTAAAACTTCGTGTCCCTTGCCTCCTGTTACCATCCGGCCTAGACGCACAGTTCGGGACCCCCTACCCGAGATCCGCCGGTTTTGACACCGACATTGGTGTTTTCATTGAGAGCTCCTCTGTGTCGTTGCCATCAGGAAGGATGCCTCGCCCCGTCTTTAAAGACGGCACCATTGCTAAGGGAGCTTTGGCTATCGGCCAAACCCTCCGGCTAGGTGGTTTTATCATGACCGCATGTTCGGCTTCTGCGCCGACGATGACCTCTCAAGCCATCGAAAACAATCTTCATGTCAGCTCGGAACTCGCCGAGCAGTTAGATCAAATGGAGCTCTCCTCCATAAACGAGCTCTTGGATCGCATTGCCGCCCTGGGAGTCGCTACGGATTACGACCAGATTGGGCCTAAGGCCGATCTGAGAGAGATTAACTCTCCCCAAGTCACCCATCACGTTGCCGTGGTAGAGGGACAGTGCGGCGACCCTTCATCTATCTTAAGGACTAGCTACGTCCGGATTCCCGGTCCCTCCAAGCCGGATACCCGCGGAGGGGAGGATATCACTCAAGACCTGAACTCAGAGTCAGGCAACGGGTTGCATTCATTGGACAACATCCAGGAACCCAAATTTTCGAGTTCGGAAATTCCTCGGCCTCTGAGCCTCAGATGCGGTGAGGCTTCGGATTTAATTCCACCCACCCGAACATGAGCGATCTATTCCAAATCAGGAAAGAGCCCGAAGAAATAGTACATCATTACTGGGCCAGATTCCTCCTGGTTAGAAACAGGATAAGGGACTGCCGCGAGGAAGGTGCAATCTCAATCTTCTGCAATAATTACATGGACAAGGGAATCCTTAACGCCATAAGTCGCCGTGAGATTACACGCTTCGCTGACTTGGTGTCCATTGTACGAAAATACTATGTGATGGAAAGCACCTAGAAAACCAAAATAAAATTTTGGGACGATCCAGACCTGAATACAAACCCAGTCCGAAATAAAAGGGTGCATCATCGCCAGACACCCGGGTCAAACGCCAAAAAGCAAAAACCCTCTACAGGGCATGGAACCGTACTGGAAGGATGGCTTAATGGACCCTGTAAAATTCACAGTACAGAGGACACCACACCAACTCACAGCCTTAGAGCATGTTGGATACTCCGGCAGGTGACCAAAATTGGCAAAGACCTCCTAATTCCGGAGGCCACAGAAAGCCACCCCAGAGACACCAATACGGTATTAACAGTCTTCGAGACTTTCGCATCAAATAATATGCGAAAAAGGACACTCCGCAGCCTTGCCGAAGTCTACCAAGTAGCAACAATAAACCCATGGAGTGACACAGCTATTACCTTTAACGCTAGTGATGAACCTAAATTCCGAACAGCCCGAGCACCAGCCGCATTGGTCGTCAGTCCAATAGTGGACGGCTTTTGTCTTACCAAGGTACTCATGGACGGCGGCAGCGGATTGAACCTCATTTATGAGGAAACCCTTCAAAAAATGGAAATAGACTGGAACCGCATTGAGCGAAGCAGCACAACCTTTAGAGGAATAATCCCCAGTCGAGAAGCGCGTTGTACAGGAAAAATCACACTGGATGTGGTGTTCGGCACACCGGATAATTACAGGTCCGAAGAGGTCACGTTCCATGTGGCTCCGTTCAGCAGTGGTTATCACGCTCTGTTAGGGCGGGAAGCGTTTACAATCTTCCAAGCAATACCCCATTACGGGTACATGAAGCTCAAGATGCCCGGGCCTAAAGGGATCATCACTCTCGCTAGTGATCCGGACATAGCACTCCGTGCCGAAAACAAGACAGCCGCACTGGCCCTCGAGGCACTATCTGAAGCCCTAGCGGCTGAGGAACTGACTGCGCTGCGCTCCATGGTGAATAGGGACGATGTGGTACTCGACAAAATATACAAGTCCACCTCCTTTAAACCGGCGGACGAAATAGTCAAATTCCAGGTCCATCCAACGGACCCCAATAAAACAGCTTCCATCGGGGCACAGTTAAACCCTGATGTAGACGCCGCACTGCGAGAGTTCCTACGAGAGAACTGGGAAATTTTCGCCTGGCACCCTTCAGGCATGCCAGGAATCTCACGCAGGCTGGCCGAGCACAGCCTAAATATCCTAAAAGGATTCAAACCTGTCAAACAAGCTCTTCGGCGTTTTTCCGAATCTAAGAGACAGGCTATGGGAGAGGAGCTAGCAAAGCTATTGGAGGCCGGATTCATCAGAGATATAAAACATCCGGACTGGCTAGCAAACCTGGTGATGGTACCAAAGAAGGACAAATCCTGGCGCCTGTGCGTTGATTTTAAAGACCTTAACAAGGCTTGCCCAAAGGATCCCTTCCCCCTCCCCCGCATCGATCAAATTATCGATGCTACCGCAGGACACGATTCGTTGTGTTTCCTCGACGCATATTCCGGCTACCATCAAATCAAGATGGCAGAATCAGACCAAGCCGCAACGGCATTTATTACACCATACGGCCCATTCTGCTTCAACACAATGCCCTTCGGGCTCAAAAACGCCGGCGCAACATATCAGTGCATGATTCAGACATGTTTGGCAAACCAGATCGGCAAAACAGTGGAGGCATATGTAGATGATGTGGTCGTCAAAACAAGACATGTCGAAGACGACTTGAGGCTCACATTTGATAACCTCCGAACATACGACATCAAGCTCAACCCCGAAAAATGCGTTTTCGGCGTCCCAGCCGGAAAGCTCTTGGGCTTCTTTGTATCCGGTAGAGGAATTGAAGTAAATCCAGCCAAGATCCAAGCTCTGTCACAATTGGATATCCCAAAGGACCTCAAACAAATACAAAAGTTAACCAGATGCATGGTGGCTCTAAGCCGCTTTATCTCCCGCTTGGGAGAAAAGGCCCTACCCCTTTACCGCCTCCTTCGGCGCACCGAACACTTCGAATGGACGGATGCAGCCACGGCCAGACTCGACGAAATAAAAGCCATATTGGCAACAAACCCAGTCCTGGCCGCGCCAAACATTGGCGAACCAATGCTATTGTACATTGCAGCAACACATCAGGTTGTAAGCGCAGTGCTCGTAGTCGAATGAGAAACGGACGGACACAAATTCCCCCTTCAAAAACCGGTCTATTATGTGTCCATTGTCCTCACTCCGTGCAAATCACGGTATCCGCATTATCAAAAGATCGCTTATGCGGTATTCATGGCATCCCGAAAGCTACGACACTACTTTCAAGAGTGTTCAGTAACAGTAGCCTCGGAAGTACCACTTAACGATATTATAAACAATCGTGATGCAACGGTTCGGATTGCAAAATGGGCCATTGAGCTCCTCCCGTTCGACATAACTTATAAGCCACGGCGAGCCATCAAGTCGCAAGTTTTGGCCGACTTTGTCGCGGAATGGACGGAGGCCGAACTCCCTAAAGAGTACGGCACATATTCAAATTGGATCATGCATTTCGACGACTCCAAGATGTTGGCCGAACTAGCGGCTGGCGTCGTTTTGACGTCCCCCACAGGAGACACAGTTCAATACGTACTCCAGATTATGTACACAGACTCCAACAATGCAGTCGAATATGAGGCCCTTTTACATGGTCTCCGGATTGCAGTATCCATGGGCATTCAACGCCTAGAGGTGCGCGGGGACTCGAACCTCGCAATATCCCAAATAAATGGAGACTTCGATGCCAAGGATCCAAAAATGGCAGCTTACTGCAACGCCATCCTAAAAATGTCAGCTCGGTTCGAAGGGCTTGAATTTCACCATACAACCCGGGAAAATAATCAGGCGGCAGATGTCCTGGCACGCATCGGCGCAAAACGCGATGTAGTCCCCTCCAACATCTTCTTTGAAAGGCTGTTCAAGCCATCCGTAGCATGGGAAGGGGAGCCGAACAATAACAGCCCGGACCCAACCGCACTGCCCAACACCGAACGTTTTGACACAATCGGAGGCTCTGCCAATGAGATAACACCTTCAGCCCACGTAATAATGGCCGTCGTCGCCCCGTGGACAGAACCATTCCTCGCCTACCTTACTAGGCAGGAACTCCCCGAGGACCAAAATGAGGCACGCTGCATAGTGCGGCGATCCAAAGCCTACAAAGTCCATGAGGGAAAGCTTTATAAGAAAAGCACTACCGAAGTCCTTCAAAGGTGCATCTCCGAAGAGGAAGGGCGGAACCTCATGGCTGAAATTCATGCCAGACTCGGCGGTCATCACGCTGCAGCCCGGTCCCTTGTAAGCAAGGCCTTCCGTACAGGCTTTTATTGGCCGACGGCCTGGGCAGACACCGAGGACTTAGTCCAGCGATGCGTCGGTTGCCAGCTCTTTGCAAACCAAAGCCATATGCCACCCACCGCCCTCCAAACTATCCCCATCACTTGGCCCTTCGCGGTCTGGGGGCTTGACATGGTTGGACCCCTTAAAGGCGGAACCCACAAGCAAAAATACTTACTGGTCATGGTGGATAAGTTCACCAAATGGATAGAAGCCAAGCCTGTTAAGACGGCCGAATCCGGACCGGTGATAGACTTTATATCCGGGGTTGTACACCGTTACGGTGTCCCCCATAGCATCATCACTGATAACGGCACGAACTTTACCGCCGACGAGGTAAAACTCTGGTGCAAAAACATGGGCATGAAGCTCGATTATGCTTCCGTCTATCACCCACAAACTAATGGCCAGGTCGAACGTGCAAATGGTCTTATCATGAGCGGCATCAAACCCATATTAGTGTGGTCCCTCAAGGAATCTAACATGCACTGGGTAGAGGAGCTCGACTCTGTACTCTGGGGGCTGGGGACCACGCCGAATCGCACCACCGGATACACAACATTCTTTACGGTGTATGGCGCAGAGGCAGTTTTGCCTTGCGACATAATTCATGACTCACCTCGAGTGCGCATGTACGAAGAAAGAGAAGCCGAGCTCGATCGGCAGGACAATTTAGACACATTGGAGGAGGAGCGTGACGTGGCAAAAGCCCGTTCCGCATTCTATCAACAACAGGCTCGAAGATACAAAAGCAGAGAAGTACGGGCCAAAAATTACAACATTGGCGAATTAGTTCTACGCCTGCCGGACAAGAAAAAGGGCAAACTCAAGCCCAAGTGGGAAGGTCCCTTCATAATTGACCAAGTCCTGACTGGTGCAGCGTACCGCCTGCGAGATGCATCGGATAACCGACTCGAGCCGAACCCATGGAACGCAGCCCGTCTCCGAAGATTCTATGCCTAGCGCCGGACTCTGTGTTCGTCTCCTTCCTCTGTCCATTTTTTATATATTGTCTGTCTTACATTTCTCTCCTTCTCCCCTTCCTTTCTCTTATAGCCTTTAAAGGCTCATCAAATGATGTGTTGTTCGCACTCATTAAACCTGGGGGCTTCTTTTACCAGAAGCTTATTTATACGGGCTTCATGCCCAACACATGCGTGACACTTCCGCATGTACCTTTTATTTCACCATTATATGCATCGATATGACTTAAGTTTTGGCCAAGCTGGGTTGCCTGGCTCCTGTGCTTACCCCTACATTCCCGATTATTCGGCTAGGCGCTAAAAGGATCACCTCTGCGATTGTACTACCGGATCAGCCGGATGTGTACCTCAGACTGGGTGAAGCCGAAAGCTAGTGTTCTTAAGGGAATATTCGGTCGGTGACCTAAAAGATGATCTTTTTACTTATTTATTTATGCGGCCCCAGATGCTTTTTCCTGCGTCTTTTTCGCAGAATGGGCATGCACGGCATGCCTCCTAGGGAAAGGAACCCCTAACAGAACTATTCTCCCTAGAAGATGTTTCTTACTAACCATGTAATATAACATAACTAGTCGTGCACTTGTCTGTTCACGCACTAATGACCCCTACGCCTGGTCTCTATGCATTCCCCGGTTCTTATATAACCGCATGGGAATTCGGACACACTCCGGACCGTTAGGTCCCGAGGCTGAAGCGAAAAGGTCGGCCATGAAAAACGATCTACAATCCGGCTAGAAGGCATTATAAATGTCAATTAAATTACATAGTCATTCTGACTGATTGTATTCCTCTTCAATACCATCCAACAGGCTGTCTAATTTACAGTCCTGTTGGGAATACTTTGCGGCCAATTCTACTTGGCCGTATACTAAGCTTACAGGGATCTCCTTCTCATCGGGCCCCACAGTACTGACCTCGGCCATGTGGTTGGGGTCAGCCTTTGTGTACCGCGTCTTCACCATGGCCCAGGCCTCCCTAGCGCCTTGACGGCAGGCCGATATCTTCCATAATCGGAAGCACCGTCGTGCTCCCTTTAGCTTCTCCGCAAGCTCTCCAAGACCTTCGGGCACGGAGATGGATGGCCACAAGGCCTGGGTGATGCCTCGCATCGCCTTCCGAACTCGCTCGAGCAGTTGCGAGAGCTCGGGAAGAAGGTCACCCGTAGAACCGGGCATCTCCTCTACAGGACGACCTGTGCTACACCTACAGACATTACTCTGTTAGTCGACTTCCCCGCCGAACTTTTTTTCTCCAAACGTTCGTTCAAGCACTTACTAAATATGCCGCGCCGAAGCCGCTGATTCTCTTTAACGGAGTCTAACAGCTGGGCACGAACATCTTTCAGCTCGACGCCCAGCTTGGTGTTGGCATCTTGGAGATCGTGCTTCTCCCGCCTCACCTTTGTCAGCACCTTCTCACCAGCCTTCAGCTGGCGTAGGAGGTGTTGCCTTTCTAGATTCAATCCGGTGCCATCTGCAATTTCATTTGTTAGATTCGCACCCATGCCGTGCTTCGCAAAATACTTCTCTTTCGAAGTGTATATTACCAGAGGGGGTCTCCTTGGGCTCCCCTGCCGCGGCTAGTGCGGCCTCAAGTTGGGCTTTGCACTCTTCCAGCTCCTGGGACAGTAAGGAATTCTTTTCTGTAAGAACCTGCATAACATATGATCCTTAAATCAGTTATTCTAACTGTTCCAAGTCTCGGGGGCTACTGGTATATATATATATATATATTTACCAAAATTTTCTCACCCGTATGTCTTTTACATATTGCTCCCTGGCTCTAGCTAGACCATTTTGAGCGGCATAGAGGTACGCATCTCCCGACTTGAAGGCATCTAATGCCTCTTGGGAGAAACAAGCGTCGCGAAAAATTGTCCGGCGACGCCTGTGGTTCATGGCACTCTCCACCTCAGAGTTGGTGGCAGACAACCTATCCACATCCTCCGTCGGAGGAGCGTCCGGTGCGCGCCTTGTGTTCGCCTCCACCTCCGGACCAGGCTTTGGAGCCTGGCTAGTGGAGGCGCGATTGGTAGCCTCTCCGAATATAGTCCGGCGAGGTCTCTTTGTCTTGAAGAGAGCACGAGTGTTAATATGCCTTAAAGGTATAACACCTGGGATAAGGAGGCGCGCCATACCTTTGCGCTGACGCCTCGGTCCGGACTGCACCTCTTTTCTTCCCACGGGGCCCTGCGGCCCCTCGTTGGCTTGTCGCCGCAGGTTCGGCCTCCCGTCTCAGAAACCTCCCCTGCAAAGCTCGGTTGTAATCAGGAAACTGAAAACACGAGAGGGCGGACCCCTATTCGGGGTACTGGGACTTCTATCTCAGTTACCTGGGAGGCCGGGATTAGCCCTGGGTAATCGGCCGTAATGGCCACCAAGGCGTTGTCCTTGCTCAATTGATGGAACACTCCATCAATCAGCTCCATAGATACGTCCGGATCCTCTTGAGAGGCCGGGTCGAGGGACCGTCCTGGGTCCTCGGGTTGTGGAGGAGGGCTGTTTATTTCTTTAATAGCCTAGCACAGTTCCTGCGTTGAAGTCGCTAGACTGAATATTTAACAATGGGGATATAAAACGGATGGGCAAGATGCGACCACTTACCCAGCTTGGAGGATTGTACATAGAAAATCCACCCTTCGGGTCGACGCGGAGAAAATCCTCCTCTTCTCCCTTGTACAAAGCGGACAAGGTCTTTGTTAGAGCCACAGCCGAATCCGGCCCCTTACGGCCGTAGCGGGTGGCGTCATCCTCCCCGTTGAAGTCCCACATGGGGTGGCCTCTATACTGTAGCGGCTGCACCCCTCGCATGATCCATGCGGCCATGACCCCGATCATGGTCAATCCGGAATGAGCTAACAATCTTATCCGGCCCATCAGGTAAATAATGTCCTTGTCACTTTCCCTCTGAGGGCTCCGTGGATGCCAACTTAGGCGCTTCTTTAGTGGGGCATTGTCAAACTCAGGGAGGCCGATCCGGACAGGATCCGGCAGTGGGACGTCCTCTATGTAAAACCATTCTGAAGGCCAGTCCTCGGACGCCTTCTTTGGGGTTCCTGATAGATATCTGGTCCCGGCGATGTGCCACACTTCGGCTCCGCCCACTAGATATATTGACCCCTTCTTAGAACGGGGCACGAGGCATAATAGCTCTTTCCACAGCCCGAAATGAGCATCAACACCCAAAAACAGCTCGCAGAGGGCTACGAAGCCCGCGATATGCAATACGGAGGCAGGCATAAGATTGTGTAGCTGGAGGCCATAGAACTCCAGGAGCCCCCAGAGAAACGGATGGATTGGAAATCCGAGCCCTCTTATTAAATAAGGGACAAGGCATACCCGCTCTCCTTTGGAGGGATTAGGGGCACTCTCCGCTTGCTCTCTGCCATTATAGATGGCAAGACCGGCTCGAACCGGGACCATATAGGCCGGGGGGAGAAATCCCTTGGTCTGGACCATCACTAGCTCGCTATGCGGGATGGAGCATCTCTCCCAATATCCAGGCTTAGGGCTGGAAGGGTGAAGGGAGGAGTTTCGACGGCTGGCCGTGGTGGAATGGACCTTTGTCGGATGCGCTCTGATGAACACACGCGAAGGGGAGAAGGTGTGGTATGGATCTAAATCCTCGTCCCCTTAAATGGGCGGCTCATTTACGCGGCTAGGGGTGTGGATGTAAAAACACTCAGACTTTTCATATTCGTTTGACACGTGGGAGACGGCCATTATTGGGCGTAGAATCCAAGGGGCGCAACATTTACAAGAAATCGGACTTTATTCGATACGTACACGGAATTTGGAAGAGAACCCGCCTTGCAATGCCGAAGACAATCTGCGCGCTGGACTCATCGTCATTGAAGCCTGGTTCGGGGGCTACTGAGGGAGTCCTGGATTAGGGGGTGTTTGGATAGCCGGACTATACCTTCAGCCGGACTACTGGACTATGAAGATACAAGATTGAAGACTTCGTCCCGTGTCTGGAAGGGACTTTCCTTGGCATGGAAGGCAAGCTTGGCGATAAGGATATGCAGATCTCCTACCATTGTAACCGACTTTGTGTAACCCTAACCCTCTGCGGTGTCTATATAAACCGGAGGGTTTTAGTCCATAGGACAACATATAGAACATCAATCATACCATAGGCTAGCTTCTAAGGTTTAGCCTCTCTGATCTCGTGGTAGATCTACTCTTGTACTACCCATATCATCAATATTAATCAAGCAGGACGTAGGGTTTTACCTCCATCAAGAGGGCCCGAACCTGGGTAAAACTTCGTGTCCCTTGCCTCCTGTTACCATCCAGCCTAGACGCATAGTTCGGGACCCCCTACCCGAGATCCGCCGGTTTTGACACCGACACTAACCCTCTCCGGTGTCTATATAAACCGGAGGGTTTTAGTCCGTAGAACAACAACTACGACAGACAATCATACCATAGGCTAGCTTCTAGGGTTTAGCCTCTCTGATCTATTGGTAGATCTACTCTTGTACTACCCATATCATCAATATTAATCAAGCAGGACGTAGGGTTTTACCTCCATCAAGAGGGCCCGAACCTGGGTAAAACATTGTGCCCCTGCCTCCTGTTACCATTCGGCCTAGATGCACAGTTCGGGACCCCCTACCCGAGATCCGCCGGTTTTGACACCGATATTGGTGCTTTCATTGAGAGTTCCTCAATGTCGTCGCTGTTAGGCTTGATGGCTCCTACTATCATCGATGGCGATGCAGTCCAGGGTGAGAATTTTCTCCCCGGATAGATCTTCATGTTCGGCGGCTTTGCACTGCGGGCCAATTCGCTTGGCCATCTGGAGCAGATTGAAAGCTACACCCCTGTCCATCAGGTCGGGTTTGGAAGCTTAAACTACACGGCCGATATCCGTGGAGACTTGATCTTCGACGGATTCGAGCCTCTGCCTTGTGCGTCACATGGTCACGATGAGTACGATTTAGCTCTACCATCGGATAGTGTTCAAGAGATCGCACAGGCATTCGCTCCGACCCTCAATTCGGAGCCAGGTGCGCCTTCCGCGGACGGGTGGATGGACCCCGCCATGGAGGCCTTACCCTCAGCGGCAATTGAGCCAAACATTGACCTTCCCTTGCACGAGAGCCGTGCTGTTAAACTGTCGAATCCTTCTCCGGCCACGGACTCCAAACTGCCTGCGCCCGTTCCTATCGAATCCGATTGGGCGCCGATCATGGAGTTTACCTCCGCGGATATTTTTCAGCACTCACCCTTTGCCGACATACTGAACTCATTAAGGTCTCTCTCCTTGTCAGGAGGATCCTGGCCGAACTATGTCTGGCAGGACTGGGATGCGGACGACGAAGAAATTCGAGGCCCACCCACCACCCACTTAGTAGCCACTATCGATGACTTAACCGACATGCTCAACTTCGACTCCGAAGATATCGACGGCATGGACGATGATGCGGGAGGCGAAGAGGAACCACCGCCCATAGGGCACTGGACAGCCACCTCATCATACGATATATACATGGTGGATACACCCAAAGAAGGCAATGGCGATGAGACAGCGGAGGATGACCCCTCCAAGAAGCAACCCAAGCGCCGACGTCAGCGGCGCCGCTCTAAGTCCCGCCAAAGCAAAAGTGGTGATACCGGCACAGGAGATAATAATACTCTGGATAGTGCCGAAGACAACAATCCCCTCCAGCAAGATTTACAGCAGGAGGATGGAGGAGCCTGCCCTCCTGAGAGAGCGGCAGATGGAGAAGAGGAGGATGATAATTACATACCCCCCTCCGAAGACGAGGCAAGCCTCGGCGACGACGAATTCGCTGTGCCAGAGGATCCCGTCGAACAAGAGCACTTCAAACGCCGGCTTATAGCTACGGCAAATAGCCTTAAGAAAAAGTAGCAGCAGCTTCAAGCTGATCAGGATCTGCTAGCCAACAGATGGACTGAAGTCCTCGCGGCCGAGGAATATAAACTCGAGAGCCCCTCTAAGAGTTACGCAAAGTGCAGGTTGCTACCTCGACTGGAGGAAGAAGCGTATGATACGGCTGATCGGCCACCTCGTGGCCGTGATAGAGAGGCATTCCAGCCAAAAACTCAGCCTCCACCCCGACGCCATTCAAATAAAAAGGCATGGGGAGAGACGCCAGACCTGCGAGACATATTGGAGGACAAAGCAAAGCATGCAAGATCGATCTACGGATCACGAGGGCGCGCCACTCTGCGAGATGATAAACATCACGCCGGATACAGTAAAAGCAAATCCAGTTGGGCCGAACACAGCGGGCAAGACCATTCGAGTTGTGTCGCGATATATCTCAATACAGAGGTGCTGCACACCCCCTATGCTTCATAGATGAAGTAATGGATCATCAAGTCCCAGAGGGTTTCAAACCCGTAAACATTGAATCATACGATGGCACAATAGATCCTGCGGTATGGATCGAGGACTATCTCCTTCATATCCACATGGCCCGTGGCGATGATCTACACGCCATCAAATACCTCCCACTCAAGCTTAAAGGACCAGCTCGGCATTGGCTTAACAGCCTGCCAGCAGAATCAATTGGTTGTTGGGAGGACCTGGAAGCCGCATTCCTCGACAATTTCCAGGGCACTTATGTGCGACCACCAGACACCGATGACCTGAGCCACATAATTCAGTAGCCAGAAGAATCTGCCAGACAATTCTGGACACGGTTCCTAACCAAGAAAAATCGAATCGTCGACTGTCCGAATGTAGAGGCCCTAGCAACCTTCAAGTATAACATCCGTGACGAGTGGCTTGCCCGGCACCTTGGATAGGAAAAGCCGAAATCTATGGCAGCCCTCACGACACTCATGACCCGCTTTTGCGCGGGAGAAGACAGCTGGCTGGCTCGTAGCAATAACATCACCAAAAGCCCTGGTAATTCGGATACCAAGGACAGCAATGGCAGGTCGTGACGCAACAAGAACAAGCGCCACATTAACAACGACAAAGCTGAAGATACGACGGTTAATGCCGGATTCAAAGGCTCTAAACCCGGTCAACGGAAAAAGCCATTCAAACAAAGTACGCCAGGTCCGTCCAGCTTGGACCATATACTCGATCGCTCATGTCAAATACACGGCACCCCAGAAAAGCCAGCCAATCACACCAACAGGGATTGTTGGGTGTTCAAGCAGGCCGGCAAGTTAATTGCCGAAAACAAGGACAAGGGGCCACATAACAATGACGAGGAGGAGCCCCGGCAGCCACACACCGGAGGACAGAAGAGGTTTCCCCCACAAGTGCGGACGGTGAACATGATATACGCAACCCACATCCCCAAGAGGGAGCGGAAGCGTGTGCTTATGGATGTATATGCGTTGGAGCCAGTCGCCCCAAAGTTCAACCCGTGGTCCTCCTATCCGATCACTTTCAACCGCAGGGACCATCCCACTAGCATCCGTCATGGCGGATTCGCCGCACTGGTTCTGGACCCAATCATTGACGGATTTCACCTCACTCGAGTCCTTATGGATGGCCACAGCAGCCTGAACTTGCTTTATCAAGACACAGTGTGCAAAATGGGTATAGACCTCTCAAGGATCAAACCCACGAAAACGACCTTCAAGGGCGTCATTCCAGGCGTAGAGGCCCATTGCACAGGCTCAATTACATTGGAAGTGGTCTTCGGATCCCCGGATAACTTCCGAAGCGAAGAGTTAATGTTTGATATAGTCCCGTTCCGCAGTGGTTATCATGCACTACTCGGGCGAACCGCATTTGCGAGATTCATTGCGGTACCGCATTATGCATACCTCAAGCTCAAGATGCCAGGATCTCGCGGGGTTATTATAGTCAATGGAAACACAGAGCGCTCTCTCCGAACAAAGGAGCACACTGCGGCCCTCGCAGCAGAAGCGCAAAACAGCCTCTCAAGGCAATCCACCAGTTCGGCATTTCAAAACCCGGACACCTTCAAGCGCGCTTGGAGCAATCGGCAAATAGACCGCCTGGCGCGATCTGAGCTCGCATAGCAATGCGGCCCCCACCCGAGGCCCACCCAAACGGCGAAGCTCGTGCCACGCGTACATAATTACGCATTAAAAATACCATGGGCATAGGTGGGGAGGGAGGGCACACTGCGGCACGCCCCAAGACGCGGCTTAAACCACACTAGGGGCTTCCCGTTTGGTTATTTTTCTCTTTTTCCAGGACCTTAATCTCTGGAAACCCTGTCCGGCAGCACTATTGTCGAACACATGATGCAGCAACCAAGGAGGCAGAAAGCTACGTCACACCATGGAATTCCCAGGTGGATTACAGTAACGAGCGAAATATTTGATTTAATACTATTCCTCAGCTTGCCCTTGGAAGGGACATAGTTCCACTCTTCGCTTATCGCACTATCTATATCATTCTGCTTTAACGCACCTTTTTGAATAAACAATGCTTAGCTTCAGCTTATTATTGCATTCTCTATTCATTTATTTTTCAATACATATGTTCAGTTATGACATTTAGCACCCGTACACTTTGGTACGGTCCATACGCCAGGGGCTCAAGCACCCCATAATACGGCGTGAGAAGTTCGAACACTTTCACAAGTGCGGCACCCCGAACTTATAGCATTATATGCATCAGCTCTGAATCATGTCTTTGGTCAAATGTTGGGTTTGCCCGGCTCCTATGTTTTGGTACCTTACATTCCGCTCTATCGGCTAAGGTAGCGCTAGGAGAACTACTGCGATTGTGCCCCAGTTCTGATGGGCTTAGCGCCTCAGTAGAGAAAGCTAAAACTAACTGTCATGATAGGGCGAGAGACTGGTCGCTGTTTGGCGAGGTTTTTCGAGTCCCTAAAGACTTACGCCGCTTAGGGCGAGGGGCCGGCCCTGTCCGGCTTACAGGCGTGTATCGTGCCCCGAATTCGGCCTTCTGAATACCAGGGGCTTTGCCAAAATTTAAAATTATAGAATTCTATGGCTAAGTGAGAGTGATAAAGCATTATTAGTCCGGTTGCCTTGTTTGTTGTGCTGAGCACCTCCCTCGAAGGACCCAAATATGGGAACAAGAGTGCTCAGGTTTATCCCGAACACCCCGACACTCGTGGCATGGGGGCAGAAGCCGAGGACTAGCCATCTCTCAGATTGGATAAACGGCCAAATAGAAAGTAATATTTTAAATTCACACAAGCGTTGCATAGCGCATATGAAACAAGTTTTCATCATACAGGATCACACGAGCAAGTTTACTCAAATATTACATCCTTGGAACATTCGTCCACTACAAGACGGGCACCCTTCAGGACACCCTCAAAATAAATTTCGGGGGTGCGATGCTCTTTGCCCTGCGGTGGCCCTTCCTTGATCAGCTTCACGGCATCTAGCTTGGCCCACTGCACCTTCACATGGGTGAAAGCCCGGCGTGCACCTTCGATGCATACGGACCGCTTGACGACCTCTAGCCATGGGCAGGCATGCACAAGCCGCCTCACCAGGCCGAAGTAGCTATTCGGAAGGGCGTCGCCAGGCCACAACCGGACTATAAGGCCCTTCATGGCCTGTTCGGCCGCCTTGTGCAGCTCGATCAGCTGCTTTAGCTGGTCGCTCAGAGGCATCAGGTGTTCGGTCCCAGTATACTGAGACCAGAACAGCTTCTCTGTTGAGCTTCCCTCCTCGGCCTGGTAAAACTATGCGGCATCCGACACGCTGCGGGGCAAATCTGCGAATGCTCCTGGAGAGCTCTGAATTCGGGTAAGTAATCGGTAGTTTACTTTTACATGCTTGCTCTGCATATAGAATGCCTTACCCGCCGCTATCTTCTTCATTGCGTCGATCTCCTGGAGGGCCTTTTGGACTTCGGCCTTGGCACTTTTCGCGCTCTTGAGGGCCGTGGCAAGCTCGAACTCCCGCGTCTTCGAGTCAAGCTCCAACGCCTCGTGCTTCGTCACGAGAGCCTGGAGCTCTTGCTGCACCTCGCCCACCCGAGCCTCTTGCTTTTCTCGCTCAGTGCGCTCCTTGGCCACTTTATCTTCGGCCTTGGTTAGCGCTTGCTTCAAGGTCACCACCTCGGTCGTGGCCCCTGGCAGATATATGATGATCCTGTCATTTTGCAATCACGTTTTTTATATATACATATCTATAGACAGGGTATTACTTACCCTTATTCTCCTCGAGCTGCCTCTTGGCAAGGCCGAGCTCTTTCTTGGACCCCTCGAGGTCCTGCTTCAGTATGGCGACCTCCGCAGTCAGTGCGGCGGACGCCAGCAGCAAGGCCTGCATACGCATATTGACATACTTATATTAGACTCCTACGATATTATTTGATCCTCTGTTCGGCTTTTCTTTGTGAACACCGAACAAAGCATCAGGGGCTACTGTCTATGCGGTAATATTTTTCCTATATTTTAAAACACTTACGTCAAAGCCTGTTAGAAGGCTGGCACAGGCTTCAGTCAATCCGCTCTTGGTAGACTGAACCTTCTGGACTACCGCACTCATAATAGTACGGTGCTCCTCGTCGATGGAAGCGCTGCGAAGCGCTTCCAGCAGATTGTCCGGCGCCTCTGGATGGATAGAGGTCACCGGCACAGGCGTCTTGCCCCTCTTAGAAGGAGGCCGCCTACCCGAGCCTGGAACCACTGGAGGTTCTGACGTGGTGTCCGGCTGAGGGCCGAACTCGGAGCTCTCAGGGGCCCCGTCTCCTCGGCTCCTGGAGTCCGGACGGTCACCTTGAGGCGCCTCCGGGACTGTCTCCCCTCGACCCGGTGCCTCTTGAGACAGCACCTCAGCGTCGTCAGCAGGATGAGGGGAGGTGGCAGTCGGAACTGGATCGCTATCCATGTCCGACGAGCCCAGGGAGCCATCCGATGATACATCGATACTGGCTCGTGGCGGCCTGCATAATTATGTTCAGCGTTAGGGAAAGCAGTGCGACAAAGGAATGCTATGAGTTACTCTGGTATCCGAATACTTACGATCTCCCCAGGGGCTTGGCCCTGGGCAACCACTCGTCTTCTCCTTCGTCGGCGGTGGTGGAATTGTCCGGAAGGAGAGTCCTTCCCTTCTTGGACCCTTTGGTCCCCCAGTTGGGGCGGCCTTCCTTTTCTTATCTCCCCCGGCTGGAGGGGGAGCATCTTCTTCTTCTTCCTCGTCTTCGGGGGAGGAGTGCGCCGCAGAGTCATCGGACGGTGAGTCCGACGACGCCTGGCGTCCGGAACTCTTTCGGTTCCCTTGGCCTTCTTGGTCTTCTCCGGCACCGTATAAGGAACCGGAGTCAGCATCTTCGGCAGAAGAGCATCCGCTGGGCCTTCGGGCAAAGGAGCCGGACAGTCGATCTGTCCGGCCGTCCCCTGCCAGTCCTATCAAAGGTACGGGAGTTTAGATCCCACATGGAGTCAATCTATAAAAAATAAGTATCCTGTGAAAGGTAAAGCAGCTTACCGCACTGGCTTGGCGCGTCGCGCTGAATCCGCGATCCTCAGTAATGGGAGGGGGGACCTCGGCGCTTTTGAACAGCACCCTCCAAGCATCTTCGTGAGTTGTGTCGAAGAGCCTGTTCAGAGTTCGGTGCTGCGCTGGGTCGAACTCCCACAAGTTGAAGTCCCATAGTTGGCACGGGAGGATCCGGCGGTGGAGCATGACCTGGACCACGTTGACGAGTTTGAGCTTCTTGTTCACCATGTTTTGAATACATGTTTGGAGTCCGGTCAGCTCTCCCGAACTACCCCAGGACAGGCCTTTGTCTTTCCAGGAGGTGAGCCGCGTGGGGATGCCAGATCAGAACTCGGGGGCCGCTGCCCATGCAGGGTCACGCGGCTCGGTGATGTAGAACCACCCCGATTGCCACCCCTTTATGGTTTCCACAAAGGAGCCCTCGAGCCATGTAACGCTGGGCATCTTGCCCACCATGGCGCCTCCGCACTCCGCCTGGCGGCCGCCCACAACCTTCGGCTTGACATTAAAGGTCTTCAACCATAAGCCGAAGTGGGGCTTGATGCGGAGGAAGGCCTCGCACACGACGATAAACGCCGAGATATTGAGGATGAAATTCGGGGCCAGATCGTGGAAATCCAGGCCGTAGTAGAACATGAGCCCCCGGGCGAATGGGTGGAGAGGGAATCCCAGTCCGCGAAGGAATTAGGTAAGGAACACCACCCTCTCATGGGGCCCAGGGGTGGGGATGAGCTGCCCCTCATCTGGGAGCCAGTGCGCGACGTCGTCGGGCAGGTATCCGGCTCTCCTCAGCTTCTTGATGTCTCCCTCCGTGATGGAGGATACCATCCACCTGCCTCCCACTCCGGACATGGTGGGGGAAGGTTGAGGTGGGAAGTGCGGACTTGGGCGCTAGAGCTCGAGTGTGCGAAAATGGATGAGCAAAGGAGGAAGAAGGCGTGGATGAAAAGGTGAATCCTTATCCCTTTATATGGGCGGAAAAAACTATGCGCCCCCCACTAGCCTGGCAAAACTCTCTTATCCCCCAAGCGCCATAATCGATGGCGCGGTTGGGTTACCCACGCCCGTATTGATGAGAATCCCGTAATAAGGGGACACGATCTCTGCTTTGACAAGACGTGTCAAAAAACTGCCTCGCGTTATGTGCGGGGCTAGTTGAAGGAAACGGTTCAAATAATCACCGAGCCATGACATAACGTCATGCTGCCAAAACAAGTCAGCAAATTAGATTTGTGAAAATATTATTCTCTCTACGGTGGTATGTGGAACTTATTTTGCAGGGTCGAACACTGTCCTTGTATTCAAATCCTTCTGTGATGTATTTGGAGAAGGAACCCGCCTTGCAATGCCGAAGACAATACTGCGTGCCGGACTCATCATCATTGAAGCCTGGTTCAAGGGCTACTGTGGGAGTCCTGGATTAGGGCGTCTCCGAACAGCCGGACTATCTCCATTGGCCGGACTGTTAGACTATGAAGATACAAGATTGAAGACTTTGTCTCGTGTCCGGATGGGACTCTACTTGGCGTGGAAGGCAAGCTAGGCAATATGGATATGGATATCTCTTCCTTTGTAACCGACCTTGTGTAACCCTAACCCTCTCCGGTGTCTATATAAACCGGAGGGTTTTAGTCCGTAGAACAACAACTACGACAGACAATCATACCATAGGCTAGCTTCTAGGGTTTAGCCTATCTGATCTCGTGGTAGATCTACTCTTGTACTACCCATATCATCAATATTAATCAAGCAGGACGTAGGGTTTTACCTCCATCAAGAGGGCCCGAACCTGGGTAAAACATTGTGTCCCCTGCCTCTTGTTACCATCCGGCCTAGACGCACAGTTCGGGACCCCCTACCCGAGATCCGCCGGTTTTGACACCGACAGCCGCACTTATAACCATCAGTAAATTTTGAGCCCGCGTCCCGTCACATTCCAAATGCAAACCCATTCACACCGATCAAAACCTAAACGGTTTCCCACTTAGGAGCATATTAGTACTCGGTTATAAATACCACTACTCCAAGATGACTGCACATTCCTCCTTAACTCCTCATCCACAAAAACAAACAAGTCATTCATCATCACTCCCTTGCGTCAACCATGGCCAGCATGAGTTCTGGGTCGAGAGATTGCCACCAGGGAGATGCGAGCAAGTAAGCGGAAGCACGAGAGATGTCCCGCCTCGCCGCGAACGTAGCCGACATGTCCCGTCGCGTGGCCGTAGCAGCATAGAGGTCCCGCCATGCCGCCGAAGCAGGACGGAGGTCCCGCCACACCGTCGATGTGGCAGACTGGTCTGGCTGTGCCGTGGAAGCAAAAGAGATGTCCCACCGCACCGCGAATGCAGCAGAGATGTCCTCCCACATCGCGACGGCCTAGGAAAATGTCTCACGAGCAGGCGGGGACTCTTACAGGCGCATGCATGCGATCGTCCATAGCCAGATGGATCAAATCTCCGGTTGGGTGAGGTTGCAGGATGACATGAGAGCCTCTTTTGAACAGGCTACCGGCATCATCCGGCAACTAAATGAGAGCAATGCGAAGCTCCAGGCCGAGCGCGACCTGCTGAGGGCGAAGATCATAGACCACTGCCTTGTTGAAGAGGACCGGCGTCATCGTCGAGAAACTTATGGACGAGAATGCCATGTTGCGCATCATGCGCAGAAGGCTGGTGGAGGAATCCGTGAATGCTCTCAAGCAGCATCTTGAGGACAAGAAAGAGCTATCGCCGCTCGCCGCGGAGACTAGTTCACGCGGCCTGCAGCAACGCATCAAGAAAGTAGAGATCAGTGCGCCAGATCGTTGTGTTCCTTCTTCTTTTGCCCTTGTGTATTTCGGGCGTTGCCGCATGTGGATTTTTTTAATTATGTTCCTTTTTTGCAGGGACTTTAATTATGTTCCTAAATATGTAAGACAATTATTATCCAGTCCGTGCAAAACTTTATTTTCATATTTTCATTTTTCTCTCTTAAATCTCAGTCCAGTGAGACATATAACCACGCCGTAGAATAGGGGCTCGGGCGCCATTAATGGCGACATTGGGAGGGAGGTGCGCGGCGGGTAGAGGTCAAAGGGCTCTCTGCTACCTCTTCAGCACTTGCGTTGGTTTTCCCTTGAAGAGGAAAGGGTGATGCAGCAAAGTAGCATTAGTATTTCCCTCAGTTTTTGAGAACCAAGGTATCAATCCAGTAGGAGGCCACGCACGAGTCCCTCGCACCGACACAAACAAATAAATCCTCGCAACCAACGCGATAAGGGGTTGTCAATCCCTACACGGTCACTTACGAGAGTGAGATCTGATAGATATGATAAGATAATATTTTTGGTATTTTTATGATAAAGATGCAAAGTAAAATAAAAGGCAATAAAAATAACTAAGTGTTGGAAGATTAATATGATGGAAGATAGACCCGGGGGCCATAGGTTTCACTAGTGGCTTCTCTCAAGAGCATAAGTATTCACAGTGGGTGAACAAATTACTGTCGAGCAATTGACATAATTGAGAATAGTTATGAGAATATCTAGGTATGATCATGTATATAGGCATCACGTCCGAGACAAGTAGACCGACTCCTGCCTACATCTACTACTATTACTCCACACATCGACTGCTATCCAGCATGCATCTAGAGTATTAAGTTCAAGAGAACAGAGTAACGCTTTAAGGAAGATGATATGATGTAGAGGGATAAACTCATGTAATATGATATAAACCCCATCTTGTTATCCTCGATGGCAATAATACAATACGTGCCTTGCTGCCCCTACTGTCACTGGGAAAGGACACCGCAAGATTGAACCCAAAGCTAAGCACTTCTCCCATTGCAAGAAAGATCAATCTAGTAGGCCAAACCAAACTGATAATTGAAGAGACTTGCAAAGATAACCAATCATACATAAAAGAATTCAGAGAAGATTCAAATATTGTTCATAGATAAACTTGATCATAAACCCACAATTCATCGGTCTCAACAAACACACCGCAAAAGAAGATTACATCGAATAGATCTCCACAAGAGAGGGGGAGAACTTTGTATTGAGATCCAAAAAGAGAGAAGAAGCCATCTAGCTAATAACTATAGACCCGTACGTCTGAGGTAAACTACTCACACTTCATCGGAGAGGCTATGGTGTTCATGTAGAAGCCCTCCGTGATCGATGCCCCCTTTGACGGAGTTCCGGAAAAGGCCCCAAGATGGGATCTCGTGGATACAAAAAGTTATGGCGGTGGAATTAGGGTTTTGACGCCGTCTCTGGTAGTTTGGGGGTACGTAGGTATATATAGGAGGAAGGAGTATGTCGGTGGAGCAACAGGGGGCCCACGAGGGTGGAGGGCACGCCCCCTACCTCGTGGCCTCCTGGTTGATGTCTTGACGTAGGGTCCAAGTCCTCCGGATCATGTTCGTTCCGAAAAGCACATTCCCAAAGGTTTCATTCCGTTTGGACTCCGTTTGATATTCTTTTTCTGCGAAACCCTAAGATAGGCAAAATACAGCAATTCTGGGCTGGGCCTCCGGTTAATAGGTTAGTCCCAAAAATAATATAAAAGTGTATAATAAAGCCCAATAATGTCCAAAATAGAATATAATATAGCATGGAACAATAAAAAATTATAGATACATTGGAGACGTATCAAGCATCCCCAAGCTTATGTCCTGCTCGTCCTTGAGTAGGTAAATGATAAAAACAGAATTTTTGATGTGGAATGCTACTTGGCATAATTTCAATGTAATTCTTCTTAATTGTGGTATGAATATTCAGATCTGAAAGATTCAATACAAAAGTTCAATATTGACATAGAAATAATAATACTTCAAGCATATTAACTAAGCAATTATGTCTCTTCAAAATAACATGGCCAAGGAAAGTTATCCCTACAAAATCATATAGTCTGGCTATGCTCTATCTTCACCACACAAAGTATTTAAATCATGCACAACCCCGATGACAAATCAAGCAATTGTTTCATACTTTTGGTGTTCTCAAACTTTTTCAATCTTCACGTAATACATGAGCGTGAGCCATGGACATAGCAGTTTAGGTGGAATAGAATGGTGGTTGTGGAGGATACAAAAAAGGGGAAGATAGTCTCACATCAACTAGGCGTATCAACGGACTTATGGAGATGCCCATCAATAGATATCAATGTGAGTGAGTAGGGATTGGCATGCAACGGATGCACTAGAGCTTTAAGTATATGAAAGCTTAACAAAAGGAACTAAGTGGGTGTGCATCCAACTCGCTTGCTCACGAAGACCTAGGGCATTTTGAGGAAGCCCGTCATTGGAATATGCAAGCCAAGTTCTATAATGAAAAATTCCCACTAGTATATGAAAGTGATACATAGGAGACTCTCTATTACGAAGATCATGGTTCTACTTTGAAGCACAAGTGTGGTAAAAGGATAGTAGCATTGTCCCTTCTCTCTTTTTTTCTCTCATTTTTTATTTGGGCCTTTTTATGGCCTCTTTATTTTATTTGGGCTTCTTTGGCCTCTTTTTTTAATTTTTCGTCCGGAGTCTCATCCCGACTTGTGGGGGAATCATAGTCTCCATCATCCTTTCCTCACTTGGGACAATGCTTTAAAAATGATGATCATCACACTTTTATTTACTTAGAAGTCAACAATTACAACTCAGTACTAACAAAATATGACTCTATGTGAATGCCTCCGGCGGTGTACTGGGATATGCAATGAATCAAGAGTGACATGTATGAAAGAATTATGAATGGTGGCTTTGCCACAAATACAATGTCGACTACATGATCATGCAAAGCAATATGACAATGATGGAGCGTGTCATAGTGAATGGAACGGTGGAAAGTTGCATGGCAATATATCTCGGAATGGCTATGGAAATGCCATGATAGGTAGGTATGGTGGCTGTTTTGAGGAAGGTACATGGTGGGTGTATGATACCGGCGAAAGGTGTGCGGTATTAGAGAGGCTAGCAATGGTGGAAGGAAGAAAAGTGCGTATGATCCATGGACTCAACCTTAGAACTCATATACTTATTGCAAAAATCTACAAGTTATCAGAGCAAAGTATTATGCGCATGCTCCTAGGGGGATAGATTGGTAGGAAAAGACCATCGCTCGTCCCCGACCGCTACTCATAAGGAAGATAATCAATAAATAAATCATGCTCCGACTTCATCACATAACGGTTCACCATACGTGCATGCTACGGGAATCACAAACTTTAACACAAGTATTTCTCAAATTCACAACTACTCAACTAGCATGACTCTAATAATACCATCTCCATATCTCAAAACAATTATCAAGTATCAAACTTCTCATAGTATTCAACACACTCATAAGAAAATTTTATTATTAATCTTGAATGCCTAACATAATTAAAGCAAATTACCATGCTGTTTTGTAGGACTCTCAAAATAATCTAAGTGAAGCATGAGAGAACAATAGTTTCTATAAAACAAATCCACCGGCGTGCTCTAAAAGATATAAGTGAAGCACTAGAGCAAAAACTATATACCTCAAAAGATATAAGTGAAGCACATAGTGTATTCTAACAATTTCCGAATCATGTGTGTCTCTCTCAAAAGGTGTGTACAGCAAGGATGATTGTTGAAAAATAACAAATAAAGACTCAAATAATACAAGACAATCCAAGCAAAACACATATCATGTGGTAAATAAAAATATAGCTCCAAGTAAAGTTACTGATGGAAGTAGACGAAAGAGGGGATGCCTTCCGGGGCATCCCCAAGCTTTAGCTTTTAGGTGTCCTTAGATTATCTTGGGGTGCCATGGGCATCCCCAAGCTTAGGATCTTTCCACTCCTTGTTCTATAATCCATCAAATCTTTCACCGAAAACTTGAAAACTTCACAACACAAAACTTAAAGTAGAAAATCTCGTGAGCTCCGTTAGCGAAAGAAAAGAAAACACCACTTCAAGGTACTGTAATGAACTCATTCTTTATTTATATTGGTGTTAAACCTACTGTATTCCAACTTCTCTATGGTTTATAAACTATTTTTCTAGCCATAGATTCATCAAAATATGCAAACAACACACGAAAAACAGAATCTGTCAAAAACAGAACAGTCTGTAGTAATCTGTAGCTAACGCAATATATGGAACCCCAAAAATTCTAAAATAAATTTGTGGACGTGAGGAATTTATCTATTAATCATCTGCAAAAATAATTAACTAAATATCACTTTCCAAATAAAAATTACAGCAGTTCTCGTGAGCACTAAAGTTTCTGCTTTTACAGCAAGATTAAAAAGACTTTCCTCAAGTCTTCCCAACGGTTCTACTTGGCACAAACACTAATTAAAAACAAAAAAAACACAACTAGAACAGAGGCTAGATAAATTATTTATTACTAACAGCAAGGATAAATATTGGGTTGTCTCCCAACAAGCGCTTTTTTTAAAGCCTTATAGCTAGGCATAAGATTTCAACGATGCTCACAGGTAAGACAAGAATTGAAGCACAAAGAGAGCATCATAAAACATGTGAAAAACACATCTAATTCTAACATACTTCCTATGCATAGGGATCTTATAGGTAAACAAATTATCAAGGCAAGCAAAAACTAGCATATGCAAGGAAGCGGAAAGAAACAAGAGCAATCTCGACATAATGAGAGGTAATTTAGTAACATGAATATTTCTACCACCATATTTTCCTGTCTCATAATAATTACATGTGGGATCATAAGAAAATTCAACAAAATAGCTATCACATAAAATATTTTCAACACGATCCACATGCATGCAAAGTTGGCACTCTTTCAAAATAGTGGGATTAACATTAACTAAACTCATGACCTCTTCAAACCCACTTTTATCAAAAACTTCATAAGATTGAGCATTATCCAAATATGTGGGATCTAAAGTTGACACTCTTCCAAACCCACTTTCAAGAATATTGCAAACACTATTATCAATCTCATATTCATCATGGGGCTTAAATAAATTTTCAAGATCAAAAGAAGAATCACCCTAATAATGATCATTACAATAAGTAGTAGACATAGCAAAACTAGCATCCCAAGCTTAGGGTTTTGCATATTATTAGCACAATTGACATCAAGAGAATTTATATTAAAATCATTGCAATCATGATTTTTATTCAAAGATCTATCGTGAATCACTCCATAAAGTACTTCATCACAATTTTCAGATTCATGTATTTCAAGCAAAACTTCATAAAGATAATCTAGTGCACAAAACTCACTAGCAATTGGTTCATCATAATTGTATCTCTTAAAAATATTAGCAAGCGGATGAGGATCCATAGATCTTAGGTTCTCTGTTTAGTAATAAATAAACAATTATTCCAATCAAACGAGCAAACGAGCCAAGTAAGACATTAAAGCAAACGGAAAAGGGGGAACAGAAAAGAGGGCGAATAAAAATGGCATCGGTGAAGTGGGGGAGAGGAAAACAAGAGGCAAATGGCAAATAATGTAATGTAGGATATAAGGGTTTGTCATGGGTACTTGGTGTGTTGACTTTTGCGTGAACCTCCCCGGCAACGGCGCCAGAAATCCTTCTTGCTACCTCTTGAGCACTTGCGTTGGTTTTCCCTTGAAGAGGAAAGGGTGATGCAGAAAAGTAGCGTAAGTATTTCCCTCAGTTTTTGAGAACCAAGGTATCAATCCAGTAGGAGGCCACGCGCAAGTCCCTCGCACCTACACAAACAAATAAATCCTCGCAACCAACGCGATAAGGGGTTGTCAATCCCTACACGGTCACTTACGAGAGTGAGATCTGATAGATATGATAAGATAATATTTTTGGTATTTTAATGATAAAGATGCAAAGTAAAATAAAAGGCAATAAAACTAACTAAGTGTTGGAAGATTAATATGATGGAAGATAGACCCGGGGGCCATAGGTTTCACTAGTGGCTTCTCTCAAGAGCATAAGTATTCACGGTGGGTGAACAAATTACTGTCGAGTAATTGACAGAATTGAGCATAGTTATGAGAATATCTAGGTATGATCATGTATATAGGCATCGCGTCTGAAACAAGTAGACCAACTCCTGCCTGCATCTACTACTATTACTCCACACATCGACCGCTATCCAGCATGCATCTAGAGTATTAAGTTCAAGAGAACAGAGTAATGCTTTAAGCAAGATGACATGATGTAGAGGGATAAACTCATGCAGTATGATATAAAACCCATCTTGTTATCCTCGATGGCAACAATACAATACGTGCCTTGCTGCCCCTACTGTCACTGGGAAAGGACACCGCAAGATTGAACCCAAAGCTAAGCACTTCTCCCATTGCAAGAAAGATCAATCTAGTAGGCCAAACCAAACTGATAATTCAAAGAGACTTGCAAAGATAACCAATCATACATAAAAGAATTCAGAGAAGATTCAAATATTGTTCATAGTTAAACTTGATCATAAACCCTCAATTCATCGGTCTCAAGAAACACACCGCAAAAGAAGATTACATCGAATAGATCTCCACAAGAGAGGGGGAGAACTTTGTATTGAGATCCAAAAAGAGAGAAGAAGCCATCTAGCTAATAACTATGGACCCGTAGGTCTGAGGTAAACTACTCACACTTCATCGGAGAGGCTATGGTGTTGATGTAGAAGCCCTCCATGATCGATGCCCCCTCCGGCGGAGCTCCGGAAAAGGCCCCAAGATGGGATCTCATGGATACAGAAAGTTATGGCGGTGGAATTAGGGTTTTGGCTCCGTCTCTGATAGTTTGGGGGTACGTAGGTATATATAGGAGGAAGGAGTTCATCGATGGAGCAACAGGGGGCCCACGAGGGTGGAGGGCGCGCCCAGGGGGTAGGCATGCCCCCTACCTCATGGCCTCCTGGTTGATGTCTTGACATAGGGTCCAAGTCCTCTGGATCATGTTCGTTCCGAAAATCATGTTCCCGAAGGTTTCGATCCGTTTGGACACCATTTGATATTCTTTTTCTGCGAAACCCTAAAATAGGCAAAAAAACAATAATTCTGGGCCGGGCCTCCGATTAATAGGTTAGTCCCCAAAATAATATAAAAGTGTATAATAAAGCCCAATAATGTCCAAAGAAGAATATAATATAGCATGGAACAATCAAAAATT
The DNA here is from genome assembly GCF_018294505.1 of Triticum aestivum. Taxonomy (NCBI): domain Eukaryota; kingdom Viridiplantae; phylum Streptophyta; class Magnoliopsida; order Poales; family Poaceae; genus Triticum; species Triticum aestivum. Next base: position 60,499,933 of record NC_057803.1, on the reverse strand, counting down.
ATAGATACGTTGGAGATGTATCACTCTCCTCCCGATGAGCATGCGCAGGGGTCTAATCGCATGCCTCCTGTACTCAAATAGCTACCCCGCACGGCACCTCCTAGCCAATAAAAAAGGGTACACATGGCGGCACGTAATTGGAAATTAGAACGCCCATGGTTTCAATAATACTTGTGTTTCCAATTTGTAACGTGACAGCACTTGTTCCAAAATGACTTTATTGATTGTTAATGTGTGTGCCTTCGCAAATCGGACGGAAAAAATACCACAGCATGTTGGTGCCATGTCATGACACCATACCAAGTTTCATGATTTTCAGGCGTGTTTTGGATTACAGGAATTAAAAAATCAAGTTTCTCAATCGTTCCGACCGAGCCACGATGCCCAGATGTTTGAATTTCATTCCCATTTCTTGCATGGGACCTAGAAATTCACCCAAGGACACACATGTGATTTTTCAACCAAGTTGGTATCAGATCCTAGACTGACCCTAGGAGTCCCCCTTGTTTGATCGTGTAGTTTGGCCATTGTTGAATCTAGAAGAAAACTTTTCTGAGTCTAGTTATATCGGAGAGTAGGATTCTTTTTACTCCTCAGGCCCCTTTGTCGCTCTGGTAAGGAATCTTGTCGTAGGTGTTTTTGAACTACTCCTCTTCCCCTTCAAATTTTTTTAGGATCACGCGGTTAGTTTTCGTTCATTGCGATGTCAGCTCTTTTCATCCGGTGCTTTTCTCGTCAAGTTGATTCGGTCATTTTTCATCTTTTGCAAGATCAGACCTCAGTTCTTTCTCAACAACATTGTTCCCCCATGTGGAGTTGTCTTTCTTTTCTCAATCGCACACCCCTTTTATTCTTGGAGCCGGAGTCCGTATTCGAGTATCCATCCTACTCGTGCAAAGCCTTTGTATTCTTTCCTAAATTGTTTCAACCGGTGTTTTCTCTTCAAATTATTCGGCGGTGCCCCATTCCAGGTTGTCTTGTTTTCCCGCCCACCCAACCTTTTATTCCCGGAGTCCGAGCCTCTATTCTAGCATCAATTTCATTCATGCGGAGCCTCTTCAATCTATCCTCAATTGTCTCAACCGGTGAATTCTCGTCTAGTTCATCGTTGTTCGTCTCATTTTTCTTTCCGGTGAATCCAATTCAAGATTTTCGTTGTTGATCATATTCCTTTCCTCGACTCAGGTGCTTTCTTTGCTCGTTCGCCTCTCGCCAGTTTATCCTTCCGGAGTACTCAAGACGTCTCAGAAGATTCGTGTCTGCATTCGATTATTTCGAGGTTGTCACCTCATTCGAGTCTTTCAATCATTCTGGTGCATCATTTCTCTTCCAAGCAATCCTTTCCAATGGTGCTTTCTTTTCAGTGGGCCCTAACCAACAGGTCTTTTCCCAGGATCTTACCTGACTCTTCTAATTTTTCCCGGAGTATTTCTCAAATTCCTTTTCGAAGTTTGACGTAAGAATGAATTTCATCAATCAAATGCTTTTCCAAGATCGATCTCAAAGTATTTTCATTGTTGGCTCAACCTCTTCGCTTTTCATTCTCCCAGAGTATCTCAACAATTTTGGTGGTGTTCCTCGTCGTCATTCTCAACACTTGAAGACTGAAGAAAAGTCTTCCTCTAAATCTTGTCCGTTATCTCGGAGATTCATGGTGCTAGCTTGATGTTATCCTCTCAAATTGTTTCCAATCGTACAATTCTTTTCTTACCCACCCGGAGCATTTCAGGAGTCGTTTTTTCGTTTCGATTATTCGGAGGCCTCTATTTCAGAATATTCCTTCATTCCAAGTTTTCAGCTTCGTTCGTTCCCATATTTGTACCGGTGCTTCATTCAAGCATTCTTTAATCAGTTCACGATCTCTTCATTCTCTTGTCTTTAAATTCCTTCAAGTATCTTCGTTCGTTTTATAATTCTTCCCGGTGATTCATTCTCTTTTCGTCATTCATTTCAATTCTTATGGCAGTTCATTCAGGATTCCTTTTCCTTTGTTATCACATCAAATCATTCATTCTTTCCAGTCCTACAGGTGGTTCATGAAGACCTTCTCAAGTTTGCACTATATCTCTCTTCAATTCTTTTCCAGGAAAATAATTTGCATGCCATATCCATTGGTCATCAATTAAAGTTGATGAGGATAAGCATAACATAATTCTTAGTCTTCTTTCATCAAGTTGAGTAATCCCTTCATTCGGATATTTTTCAGGATGAATAATCTCTCGATTCTAAGTTGTTCTTCTTTTTCTTTCTCGGAGTTCAAAGTTTTCTCGCTTGTCTCGTCGCGAAGCTCCACCTTAATCATCGCAAGGCTTTAATCTTATTCTTTTCATCCTTCAATTTTATCTCATCATCCTTTTGTTACCGGAGCTCTTCATGGTGGTTCATTAAGGATTTAACTCATTCTCGTCAAGGAGTTAATCCATTCTTCAAGTGTTCATCAAGATTATTATTGGAGGAGCTCGAGTATCATTCTTCTTTGCGTCTCGAAGTGCAATTAATTCTCTATATTCTTTAAGTGGAGTTTTGCATTTCTTCGTTTCTTCTCAGCTATTCAATCATTTCCGCTTGTGTCCGGTTATCACCTCATAATTTTGAGATGTTTTTCCTTCCACAACAAGCTTATTCTTTTGTTGATGATTCTTCCAACAACTCCGCTCAATCCTTCATTCTAAGGATGCCTGTCAAACTCAATTGTGGTAGAAGGTGTCATTTTCTTCTTCGTTCTTTTCATTCAACTTTTTCAATTCTTCCGGAGGCATGGTGTTGTCCATCTCGTCAAGTATCGTTCCATCTTGTCAAGTTCATGTTCTATTCTTTCCTTGTCAACCGGGTTGCTATCCTAATTCTTTCGTTCTTATTCCTTTTCTATCTTGTTCTAACCGGAGTGGTTCCAAAGTCTGTCATTTTCCTTGAGATTTTGATTCTTGTCATATTCGTCGTTCCTCTTTTCTACCCGAGTGCTCTCGGTCTTGTTCACCTTCTCTTTTGCGTTCTTGCTTCACCGCATCCTCTTTTCTCCTGTCTCGTTCCTAAGATCTCGGGACGAGATCTCTTGTTAGTAGAGGAGAGTTGTAATGCCCCGAGTCCAATGCGCCAGGTGTCTCCCAGTTATTCACCATTGTTGCCATGTCATCATGTGCATTGCATCATCATGCTTTTCAAACTTGCGTCCGTCCCGGTCTCCCAGTTCCTTCCGTTGTCCGTTCTGAGTCCAACCACACTCGCACGCGCCCGCGGCATGTCCGAAATATTATTTTATAAGTGGCCGGAAAATTTTCTTGGAATTGGATGCAAGTTGGCGTGCGATGTTGTTATGTTGTCAGTAGGCCGCCTGCCAAGTTTCATCGTATTCGGAGTTCGTTTGATGCCGCAACAGATAACTATAGCGGCTATATAGCCGGTCTTTTCATTGGATGTTTTCGGTTTCCGAAAACGCTTGTCAGGCTGCACTCCTTCCCTCTCATCTCAGCTCAACCGCTCTAGCACATCCCGCTAACCCCACTCAGGCCCAACCTACCTCTACTCATGTCCGGAACCGTTGGATCATGATGCGAGCGTCCAAAATCGGAGCAAACCCCTCTAACCCTAACCCCCTACCTAGTTAAGCCACCTTCCCTTCTAAATTTTGGGCTAAACCTACCCCTAGCCTTCCCCTACCTCTGTCCCAACCACCACCTCCCACCTCTGCCTCGTTTTCCATGCCAGACCTCTCCCCTGCCGCCACTTGTAGCCGCAGCCTCCACCAGCGCCGCTGCTCCCCTCCACTCCTACCATGCCACCTCACCTCCCAGCGCCCGCAGCCAACCACCCTGCGCCACGCTCCTCGCCCCACCGCCGCGGCCCGCTCGGGCCTGGGGCCGGGCCGCCAAGCCCATCTGGAGCTGCTGCAAGCCCACGCCCCGCCTCTTGGCTCCCCGCGCATCCAGTGCCCTGACCCCGCCTCCTCGAGCATCCCGCCGCCGCCTGTGCTCCGACGCCGGCACCCTAGCTCCGGTGAGCTCGCCGGCCTCCGACCCAGCCACCGCTCGTGCGTGTCGTCCCTCCCCCGTTGCACCACCGAGCTCGCCCTCGTCGGTCTTCGCTCGCCTCGCTGGAACCGCGGCCTGCGCTCGCGAGCCGCCACCGTCGCCTCGTGCCGGCCGTCGTCGCCGTCGGCCGGGTCAATCCGACCCGCAAACTCGGTGCCCACAACCTCCTGCATCTCATCGTCCCGGGGATCCCATCGATCCTCGAACCAAACGTGTGTCGCATCTGCGGCGTCCCAGCATGCCGTCGTCCCGCCACCGCGTCATCCGGCCTCGCCTAGCCCCGACCCCGACCACCGATCCAAACAACCCGACTGGACCGCGCCATCCCACTCACCTCCATCCCATTTTCTGCGAGGTGATTTTGGCGAAGTCCTTTTCTTTCAGCATCATGTTAGCTTCTTGTGAGGATCATATCGATGTGCATGTTTACCCGATTTGAGTGAATGATATGTAAAAATGTTCATCTCAGAGTGCTCTACATGTTGGTGTGATTTGCATGCATGTTAGGATGCATTATGCCATGTTAATCTCCGTTGCAAGAGTGCTATATGATGTTAACTGCTGAGACTTGTCATAACTTGATGTTTTGTATTTTTCATTGCATTTTGTGTGTGAATCTTTTGTGCATCATGTCTACATATTTTAGGAGAATTTTCATGCCATATTTACAGTGGTACACTCCATGTATTTTTATGTGCCTTGTGGTGACTAGCACAAGCTTGTGAAGTGCGCTACTTGATGTTGCTGATTTCTGAGATAGTGATTTTTACTAAGTCTGTAACTGTTACATTGTGATGCCTTGTTAACTTGAAGCTACCATCTATTCCATGCATATTTTGATGAACTTCATTAAGGGTGTTTTGATGTCCATGCTATGCTCTATCATGCCATGCCTTTTTATGCCTCATATATGTCCTTTAGAATATATTTTCATTGCCATGAACATGCCTAAATGATGTTTCAATTTTCTGTTAACTTCATGATGCCATGTTGTGAGCTTGATATTGATTTATCTATGCCTCTTTTGGGGATGCTCCCATTACATGCTTTGAAGTATTCTATGAGTACTTTGTCCAAATGCCAAATTTGTTAATTTTGGACTTCATATGACCCCTCTTCCATGCTTGCAAACATGATATGTTGTTGTTGTTGTTGTTGTTGTTTATCACTTGCTGAAACTGTTATAACATTCAATGTTGTCTTGATGGTTCCCACTAATCCTTGAGCCATATGTATATGATGCCTTGATGTTATTTGCTCCTTGTTATGTGTACTTTTATGCCATGCCCTTGGTTGCTAAGATAACTTGATGTAACTTGTCTCTTTCTTGCTCCCAAGTTGTCATCATGCTAAATGTGTCATCCTGTTAACAGCATGTTCCATTTTGCAAAGCATCTTAGTAATTGCTCCTTTCTTCATATGAACTTGTGCTCTTGGACTAAGTTTAAGTATATCATGTCTACTACATGTACATGTATTTTGCATGTTTATTAAAGTTGATATGGTTGCTGTTATGTGCCTCCAAAGTCAGCATCATACTGTTATGTTTTGCATTCTCAGATTTCTTCCAAGTCTGAGAATCATCTTATATCTTGTTGCATCTTGTCTTGTTGGTTGCCATTGATCTATGGGTCATATGGAGATGCTTAGTAACAATGGTTTGCCATGTTTAACCTGTACTTTAATGCCATGCTTTTGCTTGTTATGATCTTGCACTATATCATCATTGTTTCATGTCTCCAACATGTCAATATGTTATTCCTGCTCACATGTATGCCCTATTTTTCACTAAGTCATAATCTGTGTTATTAAGTTGCTTTTTGCATTGATCATCTTGGGTTAATCTTGATGCCTATGAACCTGAACCTTAAATGTTATTTGAAGCATGTAACCTGTGCTTTGAGTGCATCTCAAGTTTGTGCTCATATGATTCTTGTAGCATGTTGTTTCCTTGAGTGCAAAGTGCTTAGTTGCTGTTTTGGGCACATTGTGTTTGGATCTTGTGTGTTGTGTATGTGTTGAACCGTTGCTCCGTTTTGTGCATGCTCTATATGAAACTTTCTTAGTTTTGCATGTAGTTTCATCATGCCTTGTGGCATCCTTGTTTTGGAGTGTTTGTGATGTTGTTTTGCTTGCATTTGCATCAATGCCATGTTTAACTTGTTTTGGTCATATCTTCTAGGCCGTAGCTCCGAATTAAATGAATTTATATGTAACTTGACTAGAAAACCATGTAGATCGTCTTGGCGCACTTTAACTTGATGTTTAACAACTTAAACATTGTGTTCTAATCAGATCTGGACCAATTTCGAAATTTGCATATGAGGACTTACCGGGATTGTTATATGTTGTTTCCGGCCTCATTTAAACTTCCTTTGATGTGTTTCTCTTGTACGCATCATATATTGCCATGATTAGCTTCATGTAGCCTTGTCATGCATCATACTTGGTTGAGGATCATGTCTTGTTTATGTGTTGTGTGTTTACCATGTTGTTTGCTTCTTTCCGGTTGTGCTCCTTCTTGATAGTTCCTGTTTTGTTGCGATTGTGAGGATCCATTCATCTTCGCGGCTTCATCTTCTTCATGGACTCGTTCTTCTTCCTAGCGGGATTTTAGGCAAAATGACCGCTACCTTGGATCTCACTACTACCATTGCTATGCTAGGTGTCTCGATGCTATCGCTATGTCACACTTCCTACCACTTGTTTATCAAGCCTCCCAAATTTCCATGAAAACTTCTAACCTTTTCACCCTTCCTAGCAAACCGTTGTTTGGCTATGTTACCGCTTTGCTCAGCCCCTCTTATAGCATTGCTAGTTGCAGGTGTAGTTGCAGGTTGTTCCATGTTGGGACATGGATTCCATGGATAGCATGTGATATCACAATATCTCTTATTTAATTAATGCATCTAGATACTTGGTAAAAGGGTGGCTTGGCCTTATGCCTGGTGTTTTGTTCCACTCTTGCCGCCCTAGTTTCTGTCATACCGGTGTTATGTTCCTTGATTTTGCGACCCTAACACGATGAGGGGTATGAGACCCTCTTGACAGTTTGCTTTGAATAAAACTCCTCCAGCAAGGCCCTACCTTGGTTTTAACATTTGCCTAACAACCTAAACTTTTCCCTTGGGAGATATATACCCGAGGGTCATCTTTATTTAACCCTCCCGGGCCAGTGCTCCTCTGAGTGTTGGTCCGAACCGAGTAGACTGCGGGGCCACCTCGGGGAAACTCGAGGGTTGGTTTTACTCATATGATGTCTCATCCGGTGTGCCCTGAGAACAAGATATGCGCTGCTCCTATCGGGATTTGTCGGCACATTCGGGCGGTCTTACTGGTTTAGTTTTACCATGGTCGAAATGTCTTGTGCATCGGGATTCCGAGTATGATCGGGTGTCCTGCGATGGAGGATTGTCTCCGCGGATCGTGAGCTTGTCATGGGCTAAGTTGGGACACCCCTGCAGGGTTTAAACTTTCGAGAGCCATGCCCGCGGTTATGTGGCAGATGGGAATTTGTTAATTTCCGGTTGTAGAAGACTTGAAGTAAACTCTTTTAAAATACACCAACCACGTTGCGTAACCGTGATGGTCTCTTTTCAGGGAAGTTCGAGAAGAGAACACGGTTTGAGTTATGTTTGACCGTAAGTAGTCCAGGATCACTTCTTGATCATTAATAGTTGGCAACCATTGTGTAGTTTCTCATCTTACTCTTGTACTCGTAAGTTAGCCGCCATACTTTGCTTAGTCGCGGCTGCAACCTCACCACTTTACTCCTTCCTTACCCATTAAGCTTGGCTAGTCTTAATACCCATGGTAATGGGATTGCTGAGTCCTCGTGGCTCATAGTTTACTACACCAACAGTTGCAGGTACAGGTTATGCGATGATCATGATGCGAGAGTGATGTTTATTGTTTTGGACTTCTTGTTTCATTTCTTCTTTGTTCGAGGGATAGGTTCCTTGTCGGTGGCCTGCGCTAGCAGGGTGGATGTTGTTTGAGCTTCTGTTTGTGTTTCATCCATAGTCAGATGTTGTCCTATGTATGTTGTATTGATGTATCCTTGCGGCATTTGTATGCCTTTTATTTGTATCCCCATCTATGATGTAATGTTGATATAATGATATCCACCTTGCAAAAGTGTGTCAATATGCGGTTCTATCCTCGGTGGGACCTTTGAGTCTCTTTAGGATAGTATCACATATTGGGCGTGATACATGTGCTTGTAGTTCAAATTTGAATTATGCACATTAAATGTGCAGAAACTCAATTAATATATAAAAAAGTCCAAACGGCCCCGGAATAATTCCAAATTTTAGCACGATACTTCTATTTGGTCTAATCTGCTTGTGTAAAAAAATTAAGGCGGGAGAAGGCAGTGTACGTATGTCGTTTCGCACACGGAGGTGACACGTTCCCTCTCGGAACCATGAGCCTTCTTGAGGGAAGCTCCGGTTTGCAAGAAGCTTACACCAAAGCTTGTCCCAATTCAAACAAAAAAATTACCGTACCATGTTGGTGCCATGTCATGACACCACGCCAAGTTTCATGATTTTCAGGCGTGTTTTGGATTTACAAGAATTAAAAAACCAAGTTTCTCAATCTTTTCGGCTGAGCCACGACGCCCACATGTTTGAATTTCATTCCCATTTCTTGCATGGGACCTATAAATTCACCCAAAGACACACATGTGATTTTTCAACAAACTTTGGTGCACTGGAGCATGTGCTTGTAGTTCAAATTTGAATTATGCACATTAAATGCCCAGAAACTCAATTAATGCATAAAAATGCCAAACGAACCCGTAATGACTCCAAATTTAAACACGACACTCATGTACTAGTTGCATGTTCACTGTACATAAATGTTCTAGCAATTCAAACACCATCCTTTCCCTCCGTAACACGATTTTGTCTTTTAAAACATAATGAAAAAAGCAGATATACCACAAACAGTTTACTAGAAAGAATCGTGTGGGATGCGATATAAAATATCTTGGCGCACCGTCTTGTCTAGCTTACGTAGGAAGCTTCGTCGTCTACAGTCCACCGGCCCCACTTGAACCACACTTGCACGCTAGTTTCTCGCGGCACCGACCGAATTTTTTTTGCCACCACAGAAATATCTATCTCCCCGCCCCCTCCCTCCCACCAAAAGCCACATTTCCATTGTTCCTCCTTGCTTTCCAAGTTCGAACCTTCATTGTTGCTTACTGGCAGCTCAGCCTCCTCACCGGCGACCCTTCTTCTTGCAGCACCGCCTCCTCGCCGGCTACCCTTCTTCTTGCAGCGCCGCCTCCTCGCCGGCGACCCTTCTTCTTGCGGCGCCGCCTCCTCGCCGATGACCCTTCTTCTTGCTGCGCGGCCTCCTCGCCGCCGACCCTTCTTCTTGCTGTGCGGCCTCGTCGATATGGTTAGGTAATCCACACCCCACCCACACCATCCTCCTCCTTTCTCGTCCCACATGTCCCGACCGATGGTGCGACACCTTCCACTAAAATCAATGTCCCCCTCCTCCAATTAAGCGTCGCCCATAGCCATTTTGCATGCGGTATAACGTGGAGCTCGATAGCATGCGGCTGCATGCGCGCACGAGGTCACTATGGCTGCCATGTGTGCCGACCGCCAAATCTTGGAGGAGCACCTCGTCTTTGAGGCCACCGTCGACACCGCCACACAGTTGTCTACTTTAAAATATAGTTCTTGCTGTTTTCTCGAGGCCACCGCCAGTGCCTTCTAGTGATTTGTCCTCTGTAATGTTAATATGCAATCTTATGTTCAGTTAACAGTTTGGTCCTCTGAAATGTAATGTTCAGTTAACACTTTGGTCCAACCATTGCTACATTTCGTAGTACTGTTCTCAAGCATTCTTTGTTTTGTTAACTATCTTATCTTCTAGTACATGTTTCTATTCTGCAATGTCGTGCTCAGTTAACTATTTTGGTTCATTTGGTTTGCTGTCCATTTAACTGTTTGATTCAGTTCTGCAATTTGATTTTCATTTGCTGTGGGTACAATTTTGTATTGTTATACATGTGACACCAATCGAATTTGGTTGTACTCAATACATATTCTACTGATAGTATGGCAACTCTCAGTTAACCTGATCAAGATCTTCCTTATGTGTGTTGCAGGGAAACAATGGGAGACACTGCGGTTTACCATCGAGGTTTGTTCAAGCATGGTCCTTTGGCTAATAGCACATTATTGTGCAGTTGCAGGAATCATTCTAATATTTAGGTTTCTTACAATTTGGTCTTGCACATGTAGGTCCTGCTGTGAGAGGCTTAGACCCACTGTTCGACCCATTTTGCATATTGGGAAATAAGATTTCCATGAATATCAGTCAAGTGAAGAAACTCAGAAAGATGGTTAGGATGAAGAAACTTGCAACGAATAACAGCAAGATCTTTGTTTGCACAATGAAGAAGACATCAGTCAACTATAGGATGGTACTAACTATTTTACCTTGTTTTTACCCCTTGCGCCATTTCAAAATTTATAATAGCTATTTATGCATATCTTTGTTTTTGTACTTTTCAAAGCAGTTCACCGATGATTACCTGTCAAACCACCTGCATGGTCAAGAGGCGAGGAAGGTATTCATTCAACACCCACGGTACAATATTGAAGTCTTGCTGAAGAGGACGAAGGTTGGGCGGGCAATTATCCATAGCCACAGGCCTAAAGTTGCAAGGACATTCAACATCATTAAAGGCTCAATATTTTCCTTCCGCTTCTGCAGTTTCCCAGATGAGATTCATCTGTCTATTTACTGTGTATGATGCTACTTTCCAAAGGTTTTTGATGCTGCATGTGAAACTTGGTGCTGTTGTGTAATGGCGTAACTGAGTGCCGAAGCTATCTGATGTAATTTGATTATGAAATCCTGGTTGTTGTTATACGGATATGAAATATCTGGTGTGTTTTATAAGAAATATCAATTTGATTAGTACATGGATTTTCAATAATAGGCTAATTACCCTGCTTATTGGGGTTTTCTATTGCAGACTGTTACTCAGACAGCACCGTGGGCGATGAACTCAAACAATCCACATGGTTTCTGGAAAGTAGGCGTGTTCGATCAACTAACAATCACACACGGCTTCCGGCAGCGAACTGTTTGCGTTAGGCCACCTTGCACAAATGTTTCCACACAAAGAACTGTGTGTGGTATACATACCTACGGAAATGTTTTTCTGGGATTCACCGTGTGGGATGTACATACCTACGAAAATGATTGGTTTTCGATGCCTCACTCGATCGCACACGAGCTCATTTGGTGTCCCAGGAGGGCCTATCCTCGACGGTTTTTGGGTCGTGTGGGAAGGACCCCCTATCGCCCACACTCACTTGGCGACGGTTCCAAATGCCATCACGGAAAGGGATTAAAAACCGTTTGTATAGCACGTTGTTGTACCAAGGTGTGTGAATTGACAGAGGCATGCTCGTTGTGCAGTGTCATAGGGAGGCATGCGAGTAGCTGTGTGAAACTTTGGTAGGCATGCCAGTTGTCCGGTGCGCAGGCTCACCGGGAGGCGAGCAATCGGTTTAACCACCGCCTGCCTCTCTCCCACAACTCCCACTACTCCATATTAATGGTGTGCCCGAGTGGCCGCTCCCCCCATCCTCGCCACACACACAATCCTCTCTCTCCGGTTGCATCCTTGATGCTGCTCTCAGTCCTCAAAGCCGTCAGTGTATGAGGATGCCGCCGAAGCGCCCCATCGGATGGAGTGGCGATGCGGGGGCTGCTAAAGCACCGGAGCACGGGGTGGAGATGGAGACAGAGGTTGATGTCACCTCCGGCAAGTTATCGTTGCACCCTGACATCGTCGACGGCGTCAAGCTTCCACAACCGGACGCGGAGTTCCACACCGACTCCAGTGACGACCCCGGCGACGACTTCAACGACCACTCCGGCGACGACTCCGATGACGACGGACAACTGGTTAGTCATCTATACCCATTTATGTGTCAAATAGATCATAGGGTTTCACTTGGTACTCCTGCCTCCCCCTTTTTGGAATAGAAATCCTATAGTTATGTTCTCCCAATCCAGGAAATCTGAGTAAGTTTCGTTAGATCCGTGTAGTGTATTGATTGTTTGAATGGTACAAGTGATAAGTGCTTAGTTGTTTCGTCTGTGCAAATGATTTCTGCTAGTAATCCGAGTAGGGTTAGTGTTCGTGCTAATAATTCCTAGCCAGGACTTGACAATTGATTTTGAATGAGCTACATATGTTTGTGCCATTATTTTCTTCAAGATTTGTCTCTACATAGACGACTGTGCTTAAAAATCGAACCATAATCTCTGGATATGTATAAATAAATAGTCGTAAATTCCTAATCCTACTTCACGGCATGTAATCATTGATTTGATGCCAATTTTGTTTTATTATTTGTATAGGTGTTATCTGACGATGTGGACATCGAGGATGAAGATGGCCAGAGGAGATACAAGAGGCAAATCCCGAGGGAGATTTATGTGGGAATGCATAACAAGCGTATTAAGACCTGGAACGGCGGCTATCGATGCCCATTTTGCAACCACAAGCTTCATGACGCGTATCTAAGTGTTCTGGCACATGCAAGAGGATGGGCCATTGGCTCCTTCAAGTAGAAGTATTCTCACAGGGTGGCGCACGGCGCATACACTGAGTACCTGGAGAAGCTTCAGGATCGTGTCGGCATGTGAGATGAGATGTGCGACCGAACTATGTACGCTTGAGTATGCTTAATGATGGTTGAACTATGTACTTATGGTTGAACTATGCTTGTGTACGTGTATGCTTATTATCTATGTCTTGTTTAATCTATGTTTACTTATGTCTAACCGTGGGATATGGATGCAATCAGTTCGGTTGATGGAATCTACCTCCATCTTGGTTTATTGGTCCCCTTTGTAATTTGTGTTAAACTTTGACCAAAGGTTTAACTGACAAAATTGTAGTGCAGGTCAGCAAAAATTATATCGTTGGATGGGTATTTGAGCATAGTGTTCAATGATATAATTTTTGGTGACATGCATAAACATTTCTTAGTTAAATATTTGGTCAAAATTTGGTAAAATTTACAAAGGGGGACAATAAACCAGGATGGAAGTAGTACGTCAATCACACACGGTTCCCAAAATTGGAACAGTGTGCAATGACTTTCATTTTGCCTGTTGCATCAATCACACATGATTGGCTCTAGCAAACTGTCGCCTCCAAAATTCTTTGTGGGACAGAAAACCCTCACCACCCAATTCAAAAAAGGAAAAAGAAAACCCTCACCATCCCCACGTCACAAAACCCTCACCCCGCCCACCACCCCCTTCGGTCCCCATTCACACCTGCACAAGCTCCTCCGCGTCTATGCATGGCACCGCCTATCACGGCAGTAACCACTTAGCTCGACGCTTGTCGTCGCCGCCAGGCTGCCGGCAAAGCCCACCGCATTTCGCCACTTCTGCTTGCCGCCGCCTATCGCCATCAACTTTCTCAACGCTGCTCGCGGTCGATCCAGCTCCACTCAGTTGGGGAATCTGCCGTACTAAGGGTTCTTTCTCATGGATAACAAGGTACCTAATTTAATGAGATATTATCTCATCTCTTATCCCAGTTCATCTCTCTCCTTTAATCACCCGGCCGAAATCGCCGTGAATTCATTTTATTCGAGCTGATTTGAGGGTTTTCTTCCCTTCATAGAGTGTACAATGCGCGGACACATCAGGACCATGCGGCCTCCGCCAGACATTCCATCTAACCATACGAGATGACTTGAGGATGTGCGCGGTATGTTCAATCTCACCCTAAATCGGCTGGCATGGCCTACCTTCCTGAACATATTCGAAATATTACTACATTTGGATAAAAGGTGCCACATGCACCATATACGTCAAAGGGGATTTTCCCCTCTTCTTTTTATTATGCAAATTAATGATGTATTGTTCTTTCGATTAGTCTTATATTTCCATGACATCATGTTTACCCTATCTGTTTAATTATAGATTTTTGTCCTTCAATTTTGACTGTTGTACAGTTCTTTCAATTTGGGCCCATATTTGCATGTTACCATATTTTCTTTAACAAGCCTACCATTTTCTGCAGTGCGTCCCTTGCTATGCAATAGAATCTGTAGTGCACAATCTTTCCCTTTACATAAATCAAGACTGCAGGGACGTCATACTGCACACAAACCATGGATTTACAATCGTTGCTACTATAAGACTTGATGAACGTGGTGACTCCTATTTTGGCACTGGCTTTTAGAAAGAAATTTCTAAGTTTTATGAACTAAAAGCTGGCACTAGAATTGCACTGCACATAAAAGGGCCTGGCCATGAGATATATGGTAACTTCCCCGACGATATCATCCGTCCAGACTTTGTTCGAAGTAAGTTTTCTTTTCAACTATCTGCATGTTGACTTACCCAGCAATATCAAATGAATTATGTAGTATTTAAGCACACAACTGTTATTCCCTTTTCTTACTATATCCCTACCTGATAACTTCTAGTTACCAATACACTTTTCTATTGCCCTGTTCTAACTAAATATTCCATGCACCCCATTTCTATCAGAAAGCGCCGCTGACAAGCAGACTCTGGAGGTGGAGAATGGGGCTGCCAACAAGCGGGGGCGGGGCGAGCTAGAACCGCAAGCGACTCCAGTAGGCCTAGACTTCATTAGCAGCCTCCCCGATGATATGTTGATAGTCATCATCTCCCTCCTCCCAATCAAATATGGGGCGCAGACAACCGTCCCTTCTCGGCGATGGTGCCCCCTATGGAACTCCAGCCCTCTCGACCTCATCGACACCCACGAGCTCTGCCATGGCTACCGCAAAAGCTTGGATGCGTTCTCCAAGATCCTCAGCAGTCACCTTGGCCCAACCAGAGGCCTTAGAATGGGAAAGTTTCGTTCCAACGGCAAGGATCGAGCCAAGCTTAACGACTGGTTCCAATCCCCCGCCCTAGATTGGCTCGAGGAGCTCACTTTTGATGATGGGCATATGCGGTCGCTGCCAACGTCCGCACTTCGCCTCGCGCCCACGCTGCGCATCGCCAAGTTTAGGAACTGTCATCCCCCTTAATGACGCGCCCACTCTTATTCTACCATGACTGAAGCACCTCGAGCTCGTCGCCGTCTGCCTCTCAAACAGTGCCATGGAGCGCCTTCTCCGTGGCTGTACTGCACTCAAGTACCTTCGTCTTCAGGCGATCAATGGGTTGAGTACCTTCCACATCACCTCCATGACTCTCCGGACTATTTATGTGTGTTTCTAGTGCGGCAGGAGGACATCACAAGATGTGTACCACGGCATGGTCACTAAGGACACACCTGCACTTGAGAGATTACTTGTAGTTGATCAAGAAGGTCCAACAAGAATCAATGTCATTTCTGCGCCGAAATTGACAGTGGTGGGCTACTCGTCTGACAAATACTCTGAACTTGATATTGGATCCACACCCATTCAGGTACAACAGTCGCCCTCTACCTCTCCTTCTACAAATTAACATTATTTCTAATTTTGAAGATGTTTGTTCGTCTGTCATTCAGAAAATGATTCGGACAAGCTTGACCCCAAAAATGCACACAGTGAAGGTCTTGGCACTAGAATCTATCGGCCCCAACCTGGAGCAAGTTGTCAGTTTCCTGAGATGCTTTTTGTGCCTGGAGAAGCTATATATCGAGGTGATGTTCCTTTCTTGTTAAATGTTAACCATAAGGGAGTTCAATTTGTGACACCTTTTTCCAAGTTTACAATGACAACGTACTACGATTTCTGAAGGATTCTTTTGGAGGATTTCAGTACATACATGTCCCCCCCCCACCAATATTGGTTGCTCGATCCATATGGTTACAATTAATAAGCATTTCTCCTTTGGATTCATATGTACTAGTTTTCTTCGGGAACTTTTCATCCACTCCAACCTCTTGTGAAGAAGGCTACATTTTTCTAGAGTGTAATCAAATGCCCATGTTAATCATGTCAGATTGAAGATGGCATGTTAGTGCATTTTACAAATCCTGCAAACCAAATAGGCTTGTAGTAATGTTCAAAACTGCATGTAGGCACTAACACGTTTTCTTCTTTTGCAGATAAGATTAGGCCCAATGGCGGATAATGTGATACAATATAACAATCACGTTGAATGCCTAGATCTGTGTGACGCCCCCGATTCAATCATACACTAATCATGCACGCAAACGTGTACGATCAAGATCAGGGACTCACGGGAAGATATCACAACACAACTCTACAAATAAAATAAGTCATACAAGCATCATAATACAAGCCAGGGGCCTCGAGGGCTCGAATACAAGTGCTCGATCATAGACGAGTCAGTGGAAGCAACAATATCTGAGTACAGACATAAGTTAAACAAGTTGCCATAAGATGGCTAACACAAACTGGGATACAGATCGAAAGAGGCGCAGGCCTCCTGCCTGGGATCCTCCTAACTACTCCTGGTCGTCGTCAGCGGGCTGCACGTAGTAGTAGGCACCTCCGGTGCAGTAGGGGGTCATCGTCAATGGTGGCGTCTGGCTCCAGGGCTCCAGCATCTGGTTGCGACAACCAGGTAGAAGGGAAAGGGGGAAAAGAGGGAGAAAAGCAACCGTGAGTACTCATCCAAAGTACTCGCAAGCAAGGAGCTACACTACATATGCATGGGTATATGTGTAAGGAGGCCATATCAGTGGACTGAACTGCAGAATGCCAGAATAAGAGGGGGATAGCTAATCCTGTCGAAGACTACGCTTCTGGCAGCCTCCGCCTTACAGCATGTAGAAGAGGGTAGATTGAAGTCCTCCAAGTAGCATCTCCAAGTAGCATCTCCAAATAGCATCTCCAAGTAGCATCTCCAGTAGCATCGCATAGCATAACCCTACCCGGCGATCCTCCCCTCGTCGCCCTGTAGAAAAGCGATCACCAGGTTGTCTGTGGAACTTGGAAGGGTGTGTTTTATTAAGTATCCGGTTCTAGTTGTCATAAGGTCAAGGTACAACTCCAAGTCGTCCTGTTACCGAAGATCACGGCTATTCGAATAGATTAAACTTCCCTGCAGGGGTGCACCACATAACCCAACACGCTTGATCCCATTTGGCCGGACACACTTTCCTGGGTCATGCCCGGCCGCGAAAGATCAACACGTCGCAGCCCCACCTAGGCAAAACAGAGAGGCCAGCACGCCGGTCTAAACCTAAGCGCACAGGGGTCTGGGCCCATCGCCCATAGCACACCTGCACGTTGCGTACGCGGCCGAAAGCAGACCTAGCCTAGTGGCGTTCCAGTCCAATTCGGCGCGCGCCGCTCCGTCGCTGACGTCTGAAGTGCTTCGGCCGATACCACGACGTCGGGATACCCATAACTACTCCCACGTAGATGGTTAGTGCGTATAGGCTCGTAGTCGACTCAGATCAAATACCAAGATCTCGTTAAGCGTGTTAAGTATCCGCGAACGCCGAACAGGGCCAGGCCCACCTGTCTCCTAGGTGGTCTCAACCTGCCCTGTCGCTCCGCCACAAAGTAACAGTCGAGGGCCGTCGGGAACCCAGGCCCACCTCTACCGGGATGGAGCCACCTGTCCTTTCAGCCCCCTCGTCAGAATCACTTGCGGGTACTCAATGAGCTGACCCGACTTTAGTCACCATCAGTATAGTATGTATGTATGTATAGTATATACCCGTGATCATCTCCCAAGTGATCACGGCCCGATAGTATAGCAAGGCAGACTGACAAGAATGTAGGGCCAATGATGATAAACTAGCACCCTATACTAAGCATTTAGGATTGCAGGTAAGGTATCAACAGATGTAGCGACAATGTCAGGCTATGCATCAGAATAGGATTAACGAAAGCAGTAACATGCTACACTACTCTAATGCAAGCAGTATAGAGGAGAATAGGCGATATCTGGTGATCAAAGGGGGGGCTTGCCTGGTTGCTTTGGCAAGAAGGAGGGGTCGTCAACTCCGTAGTCGAACTGGTCAGCAGCAGCGTCGGTCTCGTAGTCTACCGGAGAGAAGAGGGGGAAGAAATAATGAATACAGAGCAAACAAAGCATCACAAAATATAACAAGGCAATACGCGGTGTTCGGTGTGCCCTAACGCGGTAGTAGGTGATACCGGTGAAGGGGGAAAAACATCCGGAAAAGTATTCCTGGTGTTTCGCGTTTTCGGACAGATGAACCAGAGGGGAAAAGTTGCGAGTTCGATAGGTTAGGGGTGTGTGGCGGACGAGCGGACTGCATACCCGGAATCGTCTCGTCGTTCTGAGCAACTTTCATGTAGAAAACATTTTCATCCGAGTTACGGATTATTTTCTATGAATTTTCTAAGGTTTAAACAATTTTCTAGAATTATCTTAATTATTTAAAACAACATTATCCCGAACAGTGCGGCGGTGACGTCAGCATAATGTCAAGATGAAGTCAGCAGGTCAACTAACCGATTGGCCAGGTCAAACCTGACATGTGGGGTCACCGGGACCCACATGTCAGCCTCTGTTAGTACTAAACGGAGTTAAAATTAATCTAACTACTCAATTAGATGATGGGCCCTACTAGTCAGTGGTTACATAGTGTTTTAATTAGCTAATTAACTAATTAACATATTTTCTTTTTAAAATAAAATTCGTTTATTTAGGCGGGACCCACGTGTCATAGACAAAGGGCCTGCCCAATCAGCGTTGACCCTTGTTAAATGGTCAACTAGAGTCCTAGGGCCCGCAGGCAGTGGCACATAGGCGGGGCGCACGGTGCCAGGTCAGCGGCACCACCGGAGTTGCTCCGGCGGGCCTGCGCGCGGCGGCTGAACCCCGGCGATCGCCGGAATCACGCTGTAGTGCCCTGTTTTGCGCGTTCTTGGTCACGTTCGAACGGGCAGGACGCGTTGCGTCGATCTGTGGCATCGGTTGGTGCGGGAGCAACCGGAATCGTGGTCGGCGACGAGGTCCGCGGTGGCGAGTTTTCGGGCGACGACGCAAACGGCGATGTAGCCCACAGTAGTTCAATCTAAAGCTTCGGGCATGCTCTACGCGCGTGCGAGGACAACGCACACGGGCCCTTGACCAAAAGGTCACCGGAGACGCGCCGGCGACCAAACAAGGCGGCGGTGGTTCGGGCTTCGTCGGGGTAGTGGCTACGGGCGGCTAGAGAGGGCAGGTGACGGCGCGTTCGACACAGAAGCTCACCGCGGGAGTGTGGGGTCTAGGCCGAGGGCTCGGGGAGGTCCGGTGGAGCAGCGGGATGAGGAGGACGGTAGCGAACGGCGCGGCGCCGGCGGCGTTCGCCAAGGTCGACGCAGAGGCAGGGGCGTCGCGGCGAGAGGGGCTCCGGGGAGGAGGGCGAGGGGCAGCGCCGAGATGGGCGTCTGCTTCCGAGCGCGGGCGGCACGGTCGCCGGGGTCTGTGCCCCTCGATCTGGATCGGGGGGGCAGAGGGACCGAGAGAGACGTGGGGGCGGAATCGTGGGAGGAGTGGGGTGGATCGGGGCTAGG
>NC_057803.1:60472171-60479968 GCF_018294505.1 Triticum aestivum | reverse complement strand
GGGTCTCTCTTTCATTTTACTTTCTATTTAAAACTTTGCTATTGTTTCTTTTATTATTTCTCTTTTCTGTTTTAATTCATTTTAAAATATTCAGGCACTTTCTAAAAATATATTTTCTTTATTATAATTACCCTTGTAATATTCGGCACCCGCCGGACAT
Organism: Triticum aestivum; assembly: GCF_018294505.1. Taxonomy (NCBI): domain Eukaryota; kingdom Viridiplantae; phylum Streptophyta; class Magnoliopsida; order Poales; family Poaceae; genus Triticum; species Triticum aestivum. The sequence goes on along the minus strand of NC_057803.1, from coordinate 60,479,808 downwards.
TTTTGTTTCAACCTTTGAAAATGTTTGTTGTTTGACATATTTAGAATTTAAATTTTGAAATGGTTTCGAATCATCTCGAGGTTAGCAACAGTAACCGAGGTGACATGGCATGATTAGCGTGGGATTACTGTAGCATGATTATCCGGGCGTCACAATTCTCCTCCACTACAAGAAATCTCGTCCCGAGATTTAGGAGGGGGGTAAGGGGGAAAGTTCTGGTTACAGTATTCTAACGGATCTCCTCGGTCTTGGTTGCTGTTCTCGAAGTAGTTGATCCCTTTTGGTGATGTCTTCATTTCTCTGCATCAATGCATCATGATGAAGTTGCCGTCCTTCCTTCAGGATCATCACCGGACTTACGAAAAGATAAGAGGGGAAAAACTCTATAAGGACGGATTCTAACATAATTGATCATCGGACGATTAACTCAAGGGGAGAAGCATAAGTATCTCTCGTATTGAAACTTAAGAAGTTATCAAGAGCAAAGTAAGAAGGTACCATGAGAAGTTTCAATCGGATAGGCAATCTTTCGATGTCTGAAACAAAGTGTGAAAGGGATTCAGAGCAATGGGAATAAGTATTGCGTCAGATACCAGATTGATGATCTCATCGGAAGGTGGCTCATGAATTACACACGAGGCCACGCGTGAGGAATAACTTTGGGAACAGGGGGTGTACAGGAGAGTCAGGTTTCGATCCTGAGGAACTGTGGGTTATGGGCCCACCATGTGGGTTAAAAGCAGGAAGGGCGGTGACGTATTGCACGATCATGAAAGCAAGGCATGTCAGAGGATAGTCTGTCGGTTAGGTCGGCAACAACATCGGTACCAAGGGCGAGGGACGAAGAGAACCATTTTCCTGCTCGTTGAACGAGGCGGTCCAATAGGTAGAGTTCTCGTCCATCGGCGGTTACCGAAAAGTTTTCAACAATAGTAACAGGGTCTTGCTGACAGAATGGTACACCGAGGTGTTTACATAAGCAGGAGAATATTACTCTTAGATCATATAGATCACAAGAAAGGTTAAACCAACAATGGAAAGGAAAATATGATTATCAAATTAAACAGAACAATGGAAAGGAAATTATGTTTAAACACATATTTCAAGGGTATATCCTTCCCAAGGACAAGCAGAGCATGATATCCATGTCAGGATATAATGTAGAAAACTCTTTAGGTAGGGGAGAGAATTTTCATGACATTGCCCATACAAAGGTGTTTGGGTAATTGAGCAAGAAACATTTAGCATTGGGCTTCAAATGGTCTTGTTGAAAATCGGAGTACCATAGACATGCTTCGAGATAGCATTGACATGGTCATCAGGTGAAGATCAGACTTTGGAAACACGAAGGATCCATCAGGAATAACTTGTAGAATAAGTCTTACAATTTCCTCATGGATGAATGGATAACCTTGCTGAAAAGGAATCTATAATGATAGGTCCTCCAGCCGGAGGGGGGGTGCTAGGCATGACATCATGTTACCGGGTCATCAAAGGATCAACATCATAACTCTTGGAAAGTTGTCCCAACCATCATATCTGACCGAGATTCATATCCAATTGGTGCCATGAAACCTCAGACTCAGGGGGTCCGAGAGGAAAAAGGTGCAACACAAATAGTCGAAATGACATTGCAAGATCCTCAAGAAATGAACTATGGAAGCGGGTTTCTGAAGCAATAGTTCATCATTAAACCAAGGAGAGGACAAGGAGGTGTCTGGTGAACTCAACGGCAATTCACCGAGATTCCCAAAAGATGGATTTCCACAATTAAGTGAACAAGGAGATAACATTTGTCAGATCAAATGATATAAGGAAGTATGCTCGAGGTAAACATACGCAATTAACATTGGTTGAAAGGTGCGCCCGCAATATGGGTTGGGTTGCACGACCAATGTCAGAATGGTAATGCAATAATCAATAGCCTAAGAATGAACTTTCGACCATTAACTTCAAAGAGATAGGGTTGCTAGAAGGAAAGAATCCAAACAACACCGTTCACTTGTTGGAATTAACACAGGGACCAAGAAAGAATGGTGATGGTGAGAAGTATTTCTATGTCAAGAATTCTCAAGAGGTGGAACAAATCTCAGAACATTCTTGACATAAAGGATGGTAATACTCCAAGGTAAAGAAGAACAATTGCAGGATAGCAAGGAACTCAAGGTATAACACCAAACATGAACAAGCTTGTGTTGGTGGGAAGGCAATAAAGTGGTCGATGATAATACAATTCATCGAGGGCAAGGATGGTATTTCTCATCATGAATTCAATTGATATCCTGGATGAGCTCAGAATGTTGATGATCATCACGACACAATTGTCGAGAGATTTCATGCACATGTAGTCAATCAGCAACGACATCAAGTCAAAGGAATGATGAAGCAAGAGGTTATTGGAACCACAGTTACGACACAAACTCGAACTCAAGCTTGTTGTTTAAGGTGAAAGGGTATGACGAGGAAAAATCGACGTAAGGTTAGTTCATCGTCAAAAATTGGTGCTCCGAGAATAAGGACCAGGTAGCACCGTTAGAATCGTCACGACAATGACATAGCCAAACAGGCTAGGAATGGCATGATCGGGTACAAACTCGTACTTATAGAAGCTTACCGAAGAGTTGTTGAACCGTAGAGCGGACTCGGTTCAGTTATCGGTGTCTTTGAGTGTTCAATAACTCCGAGCCCATGAAAAATTGTAATCGGTGAGTATGTAGTACTTGATGAAGAACTCATAAGAAATTATGCAGTTCCAAGATAATCTCGAGATACCAGGTGGTAATACTCGACGACAGATCAAACTAGAAGTTGAACTGGGGTATTGCTCTATAGAAGACAAGTGCTTAAACTTGCACAGGACATGATATTTAAAGGAGAACATGGTCAGAACCACGATTGCAAAAAGGCCAGATCTCAGATATAAGATGAACTTATACCAAGGGAATAATTGATTTTAAAAGAAGCTTCGATGAGAAGATGTACATCGTGTCCATGGGCATGAACGCAAAGTTCAAGGTCGACTCCCACTTCTCCAATGCACAACCTTTCATTCACTTCTCGCACTCAATAAAGTTGTAGTTTTGAAATTTTATCTGGCAAAATACCAGAGGAGTGCGACTCGTGAAAACTTTCGAGTTCTCACCCATTAAGGAAGGCATAGGTTCAACCCATCGGGGCATCTTATAATCATATACCAGAATCTTTAGAAGTAATTAACTCAAGCTCGAAGACAGAGCATGGTTAAGAAAGCAGAGGATACAATTTACCAAAGGCATTATGTATCAGAGGAAAGGCTCACAAGGTTATTGAATATGAAGGGCGTTGTCAGATAAAATCCAACAAAGGATCTGGTGGTCCACAAGGGATCTGACGTGAGCATCGGTACTCAACCAGGGGAAGAAGAATGCACGGGCATCATATTATAGAACATCGGAATGATTCGATGCTTAGATAATAAAGGAATTTCGATTTCCAAAACAAAGGATCAGAAGCAATGCTCTGAGTAGGGATGGATAAGTTGAATATACCAGAGGCACAATTGACTACAAATAGTTTGGTCGAGAACCAGCTCATGTTCAAAAATGATGTCTGAGCCGGAAGGATAATTTAGAAGGGTTGATAGATGTTTGTGTGCATTCGCACACATGCTGAATCAATAGGATCAAAATGACGATGCCTAAGGATACTAACGAATATTGCCAATGGGAAGCATCCATAATGCAAGCAGACAAGTACTGCAGAGCAATAAGCTATTAAGGATTTTTGGAGGATCAAATAGTATTTCGAAGACCATTGTGAAACACATGAACAACTGGGGGATGAGCGGATACTCGATAAGTGCGAGAATTATCCATAGGGGTATTCAGGTGATAAGGAACAGCAAGGTGATAATCTCAAGGATTATCGAGACAACGACGAGTGTTTCGAGGTATCTGTTAATAACAAGACCAACTGGGGATGAATGTAAGAATAACAACTGCAAGTAGTTATCCATAAGGGTTGACGGTGGAAGGGGAATTGCAAATGCGATGAACATAAGTTCTCGGGTTAACAACGGAGAGTATCTTCAGGGTCTTCACGTGCCGCAGACGATCATCATTAATAAGGGGCTCTCCGGGTGAAAGTGATAACGAGATCCTAATGTTAGATTTAGCAAAAATCATTTAACCCGAATAGAAGAGAAATAAGAGTCCCAGAGTATAGGTCGAGGAGTAAAAGATCCTAGTACCACCCAATGGCGACGTGGGCCCATGGGCCACACAGCCATGTTAGTAAAAGTTTTTCAATGTCTAGACTCGACTTCGGCCAAGGAATGTGGAAGGGGGATTCCTACAGGCAGTCGGCTCTGATACCAACTTGTGACGCCCCCGATTCAATCGTACACTAATCATGCACGCAAACGTGTACGGTCAAGATCAGGGACTCACAGGAAGATATCACAACACAACTCTACAAATAAAATAAGTCATACAAGCATCATAATACAAGCCAGGGGCCTCGAGGGCTCGAATACAAGTGCTCGATCATAGACGAGTCAGCGGAAGCAACAATATCTGAGTACAGACATAAGTTAAACAAGTTGCCATAAGATGGCTAACACAAACTGGGATACAGATCGAAAGAGGCGCAGGCCTCCTGCCTGGGATCCTCCTAACTACTCCTGGTCGTCGTCAGCGGGCTGCACGTAGTAGTAGGCACCTCCGGTGTAGTAGGGGGTCGTCGTCAATGGTGGCGTCTGGCTCCAGGGCTCCAGCATCTGGTTGCGACAACCAGGTAGAAGGGAAAGGGGGAAAAGAGGGAGAAAAGCAACCGTGAGTACTCATCCAAAGTACTCGCAAGCAAGGAGCTACACTACATATGCATGGGTATATGTGTAAGGAGGCCATATCAGTGGACTGAACTGCAGAATGCCAGAATAAGAGGGGGATAGCTAATCCTGTCGAAGACTATGCTTCTGGCAGCCTCCGCCTTACAGCATGTAGAAGAGGGTAGATTGAAGTCCTCCAAGTAGCATCTCCAAGTAGCATCTCCAAATAGCATCTCCAAGTAGCATCTCCAGTAGCATCGCATAGCATAACCCTACCCGGCGATCCTCCCCTCGTCGCCCTGTAGAAAAGCGATCACCGGGTTGTTTGTGGAACTTGGAAGGGTGTGTTTTATTAAGTATCCGGTTCTAGTTGTCATAAGGTCAAGGTACAACTCCAAGTCGTCCTGTTACCGAAGATCACGGCTATTCGAATAGATTAAACTTCCCTGCAGGGGTGCACCACATAACCCAACACGCTTGATCCCATTTGGCCGGACACACTTTCCTGGGTCATGCCCGGCCGCGAAAGATCAACACGTCGCAGCCCCACCTAGGCAAAACAGAGAGGCCAGCACGCCGGTCTAAACCTAAGCGCACAGGGGTCTGGGCCCATCGCCCATAGCACACCTGCACGTTGCGTACGCGGCCGAAAGCAGACCTAGCCTAGTGGCGTTCCAGTCCAATTCGGCGCGCGCCGCTCCGTCGCTAACGTCTGAAGTGCTTCGGCTGATACCACGACGTCGGGATACCCATAACTACTCCCACGTAGATGGTTAGTGCGTATAGGCTCGTAGCCGACTCAGATCAAATACCAAGATCTCGTTAAGCGTGTTAAGTATCCGCGAACGCTGAACAGGGCCAGGCCCACCTGTCTCCTAGGTGGTCTCAACCTGCCCTGTCGCTCCGCCACAAAGTAACAGTCGAGGGCCGTCGGGAACCCAGGCCCACCTCTACCGGGATGGAGCCACCTGTCCTTTCAGCCCCCTCGTCAGAATCACTTGCGGGTACTCAATGAGCTGACCCGACTTTAGTCACCATCAGTATAGTATGTATGTATGTATAGTATATACCCGTGATCACCTCCCAAGTGATCACGGCCCGATAGTATAGCAAGGCAGACTGACAAGAATGTAGGGCCAATGATGATAAACTAGCACCCTATACTAAGCATTTAGGATTGCAGGTAAGGTATCAACAGATGTAGCGACAATGTCAGGCTATGCATCAGAATAGGATTAACGAAAGCAGTAACATGCTACACTACTCTAATGCAAGCAGTATAGAGGAGAATAGGCGATATCTGGTGATCAAAGGGGGGGCTTGCCTGGTTGCTCTGGCAAGAAGGAGGGGTCGTCAACTCCGTAGTCGAACTGGTCAGCAGCAGCGTCGGTCTCGTAGTCTACCGGAGAGAAGAGGGGGAAGAAATAATGAATACAGAGCAAACAAAGCATCACAAAATATAACAAGGCAATATGCGGTGTTCGGTGTGCCCTAACGCGGTAGTAGGTGATACCGGTGAAGGGGGAAAACATCCGGAAAAGTATTCCCGGTGTTTCGCATTTTCGGACAGATGAACCGGAGGGGAAAAGTTGCGAGTTCGATAGGTTAGGGGTGTGTGGGGGACGAGCGGACTGCGTATCCGGAATCGTCTCGTCGTTCTGAGCAACTTTCATGTAGAAAACATTTTCATCCGAGTTACGGATTATTTTCTATGAATTTTCTAAGGTTTAAACAATTTTCTAGAATTATCTTAATTATTTAAAACAACATTATCCCGAACAGTGCGGCGGTGACGTCAGCATAATGTCAAGATGAAGTCAGCAGGTCAACTAACCGATTGGCCAGGTCAAACCTGACATGTGGGGTCACCGGGACCTACATGTCAGCCTCTGTTAGTACTAAACGGAGTTAAAATTAATCTAACTACTCAATTAGATGGTGGGCCCTACTAGTCAGTGGTTACATAGTGTTTTAATTAGCTAATTAACTAATTAACATATTTTCTTTTTAAAATAAAATTCGTTTATTTAGGCGGGACCCACGTGTCATAGACAAAGGGCCTGCCCAATCAGCGTTGACCCTTGTTAAATGGTCAACTAGAGCCCTAGGGCCCGCAGGCAGTGGCACATAGGCGGGGCCCACGGTGCCAGGTCAGCGGCGCCACCGGAGTTGCTCCGGCGGGCCTGCGCGCGGCGGCTAAACCCCGGCGATCGCCGGAATCACGCTGTAGTGCCCTGTTTTGCGCGTTCTTGGTCACGTTCGAACGGGCAGGACGCGTCGCGTCGATCTGTGGCATCGGTTGGTGCGGGGGCAACCGGAATCGTGGTCGGCGACGAGGTCCGCGGTGGCGAGTTTTCGGGCGACGACGCAAACGGCGATGTAGCCCACAGTAGTTCAATCTAAAGCTTCGGGCATGCTCTACGCGCGTGCGAGGACAACGCACACGGGCCCTTGACCAAAAGGTCACCGGAGACGCGCCGGCGACCAAACGAGGCGGCGGTGGTTCGGGCTTCGTCGGGGTAGTGGCTACGGGCGGCTAGAGAGGGCAGGTGACGGCGCGTTCGACACAGAAGCTCACCGCGGGAGTGTGGGGTCTAGGCCGAGGGCTCGGGGAGGTCCGGTGGAGCAGCGGGATGAGGAGGACGGTAGCGAACGGCGCGGCGCCGGCGGCGTTCGCCAAGGTCGACGCAGAGGCAGGGGCGTCGCGGCGAGAGGGGCTCCGGGGAGGAGGGCGAGGGGCAGCGCCGAGATGGGCGTCTGCTTCTGAGCGCGGGCGGCACGGTCGCCGGGGTCTGTGCCCCTCGATCTGGATCGGGGGGGCAGAGGGACC
>NC_057803.1:60087818-60100851 GCF_018294505.1 Triticum aestivum | reverse complement strand
GTCGATATAACACACTTTCAATTGGTATCAGAGCCTGGTACTCCCTTGTTCTGTGTGATTTTGGTTTAACCGCCTGGAGTTTCAGTTGTGTCGACCACAGGTATGAAGACCGTGTCATGCCCCATCTTTGATGGTCACGAGTATCCAAAGTGGAAGGCCATGATGAAGAAGCGCCTCATGGCAACAAACAACGAGTTGTGGACCGTCACTAAGATTGGTCTGACCGATCTGTGCAAAATGGCGGAAGCTGATGACATTCGCAAGTACACTCTTCTCCACCTCACGGCGAAGGACGTCATCTGCTCCTGTCTATCTCAAAATCAGTTTAGGAATGTCATGCATCTCGATCATGCAAAGCTCATCTGGGACCGTCTCTCTAAGGTCTATGAGGGTCATCGAACTCGTCATGATCCTCGGTTCAAGGACTTCAAGGAGTCACTCAAAGCGATGACTTTCGAACCAGAATCATCATCTTCTGCATCATGCCTTATGGCAAATGATGCTAAGGTAATTGAATGCTATCTATCTGAATCCAGTGATGATGAATCTAGTGATGAATTTGGACCCAGCTATGCAAAACTTGCTTCCCTTGTCACTAAACAACAGAAAGCTATGGAACATATTCAAAAACTGTTAGACAAAAGTGATGACCTGTTGGACGCTGAAATGACTCGATCTCAGTCCTTAATTGAAGACATAAAAAATCTTCACGTTAAGTATGAGGAGCTTGAAAGTCGTCATGAAACGCTCTCAACAGCTCATGAAAGGCTTTCCTATGATTATCTTCAAAGGAAGCAAGATCTTGAGAAATTGAGAGCGGCTCATGAAGATCTTCAAAAGGAAAACGAGTCACTTCGCGCCAAACAGATCAGTCCAGCTCAGGAAGGATTTGAACCACCACGTCTTAAATGCATTGAGCGTGATAACGCTACTTCTGTTGTTGAATGCTCTACTGCTGCTACTGTTGCAATATCTTCAACTGTTGATGTGGAAACTAACCCCTCTGCTGAGGACACCACTCTATTGTCGATGAGAATGCTAGGTTGAAGACACTACTTGAAACAGGGATGTACAAAAGTCTCAAAGGGCATCAAACACTTTGTGATGTCCTCAAAAGGCAGATCCTGAACCGAAACCCTAGGAAAGAGGGTGTTGGGTTCGTAAGGAAAATGAATGCTGATGGCTCTTACTGGAAACCTGAGCAGTACCCCAAAACCACATGGGTTGCTGCAAAGGAACCTTCAGCAGATCCATCCACTCTATCTGGCTTCACTTGTGCTAACCCCATTGTTATTGATGAATCCTTTGATGCAAACTATAAACTGTTTAAGAATCGGAATGGTGAAGTGTTTGCCAGGTACATTGGTACTAACTGCAGGAATGGACCGCCTATGAAGAAGATCCGGGTGCCGAAAAGGTGTTTGGAGAATCTTCCTGTGAATGTCATCATGACACCATAGATGAAGAAGACAAACCCCGGACCACAGGCTTCATACGGTCCAAAGGCTTCATACAGAAAGAGGACTCACCAGAGTCAAACTAACGCAAATGTTTTGCAAGGAAGCCATACTCAGGCCTATGAATATGAGCGTGGTCGTTTAAACCACCATGTTCATAAGACCAAGAACTATTCTGCTTATTCTTATGAGTACTACTGTCCACCTGCAAGACTTTTTGCTAGGGCTCCAAAGCCAAAGTTCTTAGATGCTGCACTTAGACTCATTGCTTCGAAGCCACCCCTGAAGATGTGGGTGGCTAAGAAAGCTTAACTCTCTTTTGCAGGGAAAGGTCTCCAGCCGAAAACCAAAATCGTCTGACACTATTGCTGGGGACCTTAAACATCTTGTAGGGCGCAAGATCAAATGCCCAAATGGTCTTACTATGTACTTTGTTTCTAAATCACTTGCAACTTGCCCTATCAATCCTAATCTCGACCTAAGCTTTAATAATCCACTGGTTCATCAAATGTTTTTGCTTCACAATTCTCTTCATGAAGCCTATCCCCCTAACTGCACTGTAGGGTACGACACCAGCTGCTTCGGAATGGATTATTGATAGTGGGTGTACAAATCACATGACTGGCAAGCGAAGCCTTCTCATGGACTCAACTTTACGTCCATCAGACAAAAGTCACATCACATTTGCTGACACTGGTAAAAGCAAGGTATTGGGTCTAGGTAGAGTTACAATCTCAAAGGATCAACACATGGATAAAGTCATGCTTGTTGAATCCCTTGGTTTCAACTTAATGTCTGTCTCAATGCTTTGCGATTTAAACATGATTGTGATGTTTGGAAAATATCGTTGCCTTGTACTAATGGAATCTAACAAGTCTCTAGTGTTTGAAGGGCATCGAAAAGATGATTTGTATGTGGTAGATTTCTCAGCAGGACCACAACTTGCAGTATGTCTTCTAGCAAAAGCTTCTGAATGCTGGCTCTGGCATCGAAGGCTAGGGCATGCTGGCATGAGGAACCTCCACACCCTTGCAAGGAAGAAGCATGTCATAGGCATCGAGGGCATCAAGTTCAAGAAGGATCACTTATGTGGTGCCTGTGAAGCAGGAAAGATGACGAGGGCCAAGCATCCCTCGAAGACAATCATGACAACGACTCAACCCTTCAAACTGCTACACATGGATCTTTTCGGTCCCACTCATTACTCAACTCTTACTACTACTGCTTGTCTCTATGGCTTTGTCATTGTTGATGATTATTCAAGATATACTTGGGTGCATATAATCCTTTACAAGACTGAAGTGCAGGATGTCTTCAGACGCTTCGCCAATCGAGCAATGAACAACTATGGCGCCAAGATAAAGCACATCAGAAGTGACAATGGCACTGAATTCAAGAACACTGGCCTTGATACATATCTTGATACTTTGGGCATCACACATGAATTCTCAGCTCCGTACACGCCACAGCAGAATGGCATCGTCGAACGCAAGAATAGAACACTTATTGAGATGGCTCGGACGATGCTTGATGAATACAAGACTCCAAGAAAATTCTGGCCTGAAGCCATTGACATTGCATGCCACATCATCAACCGTGTTTATCTTCACAAGCTTCTGAACAAGACATCCTATGAACTCCTTACTGGCAAGAAGCCAAATGTCAGTTACTTCAGAGTATTTGGCGCCAAGTGTTGGATCAAGGATCCACATCACACTTCAAAATTTGCACCAAAAGCACATGAGGGTTTTATGCTTGGATATGGAAAGGATTCTCACTCCTACAGAGTCTTCAATCTCTTTCATTACAAAGTGGTTGAAACAGTGGATGTGCGGTTCGATGAAACTAACGGCTCACAAAGAGAGCAACTGCCAAATGTGCTAGATGAAGTTCCATCCAGTGAATCAATCAAACTTATGGGAACTGGAGAAATCATACCTTCTGAAGCTCAACCTGAAGAAGAACTTATCATCTCCGCACCTGATCAACCTGAAGACAATGCTCAGCCTGAAGACAATCCCTCTAACAATGATAATGATCAGCAAGAGCAAAATCTTCGTCCTGTACATCCTCGTGTTGCAAATGAAGTGCATATTGAGAGAATAATTGATAGCATCAATGCACCAGGTCCACTCACTCGTTCAAGGGAAAGACATCTAGCAAATTTCTATGGGCACTTCGCATTCGTCTCAATAACTAAACCCAAGAAAGTTGAAGAAGCCTTCATGGAACCTGAATGGATTCAAGCTATGCAAGAAGAGCTTCAACAGTTTGAGCTGAATAATGTATGGGAACTGGTTAAGCGTCCTGATCCTCGGAAGCACAATATAATAGGCACCAAATGGATATATCGCAACAAGCAAGATGAGCATGGTCAAGTTGTCAGAAACAAAGCTCGTCTCGTTGCTCAAGGATACACTCAAGTTGAAGGGATTGACTTCGATGAAACATTTGCTCATGTGGCTAGACTTGAAGCCATACGCATACTGCTGGCCGATGCAAATCATCATAACATACTTCTGTATCAAATGGATGTGAAGAGCGCTTTTCTCAATGGCAAGATTGAAGAAGAAGTGTATGTCGCACAACCACCTGGCTTTGAAGATCCAAAACATCCTGACATGGTATACAAGCTCAACAAGGCACTGTATGGCCTCAAACAAGCCCCTCGAGCTTGGTATGACACACTCAAAGACTTCCTGAAGAGCAAAGGCTTCAAATCTGGTTCCCTCAACCCCACTCTCTTCACGAAGACATATGATGGTGAACTGTTTGTGTGCCAAATATATGTGGATGACATTATCTTCGGCTGCACCAATCAGAAATACAGTGAAGAGTTTGGATATATGATGCAAGAGCAATATCAGATGTCCATGATGGGTGAGCTGAAGTTCTTCCTTGGTCTTCAAATATGTCAGCAACGCAACGGCATCTTTATATCTCAAGAGAAGTATCTCAAAGATTGCCTGAAGAAGTTTGGTATGCAAGACTGCAAAGGTTTCACGACGCCAATGCCAGCCAAACATCATCTGGGTCCCGACGACAATGGTAAAGAGTTCGATCAAAAGGTATACCGCTCCATGATTGGTTCCTTACTTTATCTATGTGCATCTAGGCCAGATATTATGCTTAGTGTTTGCATGTGTGCTCGAATCCAAGCGGCACCAAAGGAATCGCATCACTTAGCTGTGAAGCGAATTCTTCGATATTTGGCTTACACCCCAACTCTAGGATTATGGTATCCAAAGGGCTCAGAGTTTGATCTGGTTGGTTTCTCGGATGCTGATTATGCTGGTAACAAGGTGGATCACAAGTCTACATTAGGCACATGTCATTTTCTGGGACGATCACTTGTCTGTTGGTCTTCAAAGAAGCAAAACTGTGTATCTCTCTCTACTGCTGAATCTGAATACATTGCTGCTGGATCTTGCTGCGCTCAGCTTCTGTGGATGAAGCAAACACTCAAAGACTATGGCATTCATCTGAAGCAAGTGCCACTCTACTGCGACAACGAAAGAGCCATCAAGATTGCCAACAACCCAGTTCAGCACTCGAAGACAAAGCACATCGAAATTCGTCATCACTTTCTCAGAGATCATGTTGTGAAGGAAGATATTGATATCATACACGTCAACACTGAAGAGCAATTGACAGATATCTTCACCAAGCCCTTGGATGAGAAGAGATTTTGCAAGTTACGGTGTGAGCTAAATATCTTGGAATCCTCAAATGTCCTGTGATCACGCATACATCCTAACACTTATGCATATTGATGACTTAGATGTGCAACACACGAAGTAAAGTATATCTTCAATCAATGAAGACATACATTCTAAGCGTGAATACATTAATGTGGAATTTGACTTCGGAGCGCCACGATAATTGTTCGTCGTGTCTGGGTCTAATACTTCCTATACGGTGGGTAACGCCACCACCAAATTCTTCTGTTTGAAGTGTTTTACCCATGGCGTTACATCTGCTATGTCTTCACATTCTGTTTGTCTTCATTCTCAACTTGTCCTCATGATTATCTTCACTATGTTGATTTGATTGTCTTTTTCACACACACACACACACATATATATACATAGTGTTTTGTCCTCTATAGCATTCACTTATAGCTATGTCTTCTTGTTGAATCTTTTGAACTAAGTGAATGTGATCGGACCCTAACCTCTCTATGCTTTCTACCTCAAACTCTATCTCTCCAAATCATATGCATTCTATTGAAACTATCGAATGTCTTCTCTGCGTCCTTGTCAGCAGAAGATACAAAGACAAACATTAAGTCCGTTTTCAATGCTAACTCCTTCACCTGAAACCCGAAGAAGTGGGAACGACCACCCGACAATCCAGGCGTGCGTGGGAACGTGGAACAACCTCCGATAGGTTGCGTGATGGCCACGTGTTCTTCATATGTGAATCGCCAGGGGCACCTGTGTAATAACGTTGTGCCGTCCCTGTCCCTATAAATACACGCCTCACCACAGTCATTATCCTTCTTCCACTCTCGCACGAACCCTAGCACCACCGCTAGCCCTCGACGATGCCGGCGACGAAGCGCTTAGCTGTCGCGACCTCTCCAACACCGTCTTCATGCCGGCCGCGGACATCGTCTTCTCCGTCGTCGCCGTAGGTGTCCTCCGTCGCCAAGTTAGGGCACGGACGATCGAACTGCTCGGCCTCCTCTTCCACTCCGTCTAGCAGTTTCTTGTGTGGTAAATAAAACTTCCTTTTTACGGCCTCTTTGATCCTATAGATTCGTCACTTTCTACCACAAGCAGTTTCTATTCACACAAGTTGGATCCACTTCATACTGTATCTCATATTATGCCTAGTATGTTCACTTATGCTTCACAAAGTAGTTAGATTCCTCACTTGTACTAATCTGTGGATTCGTACAAATCTGGAACCAACTCCTTATCTATGAGTGAATGTCTTCGCACGATGAGGTCAATGTCTTCTAAACTGATTTATCTTCAAAATCTTCTGAGAATGCATATGACCTCTTCCCCTTCCCTCGCACCTTAATGCTGTCACAGGTACATGTCCGTGGGAGAATCCCTTGGTTCTCATAGTCTGCATTCATTTGCAGAATTCTTACAGCATCACATAAATTCTCCCGAAGCCAGTTCCTGTTTGTCTAGCAAGCGAAAGCCCTTGAATCCTTTGAACATATTGAAGCCATTCAGTTTAAAGTTCATGGCTGCAGAGAAATCAGCAAGGAAGGGTGGCGGAAAGCGTCGAGGTGAGACATCAAGAGATCTGCCCGATGACCTCTCAGAACTATACAAGATAGATCCAGAAGAGGATTACAATCAGCGCAAGACATGAATCCAATGGATTCGACGATATTGGGCAGAATAGTGGTTCAAGTACAGATTTGTGACAAAGGAATATGCTGAAAAGAATGCCATCAAGCGACCATGGGGATACATCCTATACAAAAACCTTCAACCCAGGTCCAGAGATGAAGCCATTGAACAAGGCTTCTATCCCTGCATGGTCCGTGGACCACAGCCTGCGGATGCTGACCCATCGTCACTGCTCTGGTGTCGTGACGACAATCTGTTCAAGCGCAACTTCCAGTTTTCCCAGAATTCGGCGAAGCAAAACAAGAAGTCATTGGGACTAGACTTCAACCCTGGTCCCTCTGCTCCCCGTGCAGATGGCACCCGCGATGCCGAACCCAATGTCGTCGGTCCGTTCTACAACCTGGATGGCCTCATCACTCACATCTCTGTTCAAGGTGCCAAAGTGGATCATTCTAATGATGATGCTGACACTGATGAAGCCCCAGCTCCTACTCCAAAGCCGCAGAAGTCAAAGCTGCCTAAAGCTTCAAAGCCTGCCTCACCACCAAAAATCTCACGGGCGAAGCCACTGGCTACTGCACCTCCTGAAGACAGTGTGCAGTCTGAAGATCTGTCACGCATCTCCAAGCCCCCGAGAGTCAAGATGCCTCTGCCACATACCAGCCAAGAACTGACTGCTGCTGCTATTCTATGCAACGATACCATTGATCTATCCAGTGATGAACATCTTGTAGATGACGCTCTTGAGCAACTGATCAAGAGCAAAGAAGAAGCAGAAATCTTCAAAAATTTGCCTCTCTTTAACGTGGCAATCATCCACAACTTCATCGATGAGTGGTTTGACATGCCCAACCTTAGCTTTGAAGATCTGCAACTTCCCATTGGCCTCAGTGTCGCTTTCCATGGCGCCATTGCTTCAGAGTTAGCTATAGCCCAGCGCATCATTGAACTGAAGCAGAAGATTGACTTTGAGAAAGCTCAGTTCAAGAAGCATATGGCCAAGCTCAGTGTGCAAGAGGTCAAGAACTTCAAGATCATGCTGCACGAGCTCAAAGAAGCCTTTCTCAAGAAGCGTGAAGAAGCTCAAGGTTCTTGTGAGCGCATGAAGAGCCTGGCTGACAAGTGTGTGCAAGCCTACAATGAGGCTGATAAGCGCAAGGCTCTTGGGCGTCCTGGCATTGACCCTAGGATGGCTGCAAAGCAGAAGAAGAAGCCCGCTATGGCCGAACCCGACGCACCAAGGCAGGAAGCACATCCCATTGTCTTCCCAACCAGCATGACTGGCTCAAAGCCAAAGGCCAGGTCTACCGCTTCAGACCTGAAGAAGACGAGGACAGCTGAGGCTGAAGCCAGAAAGAGGAAACATCCTGAAGCCTCTGCTGCTGCTCCCTCCAAAAAGAAGTGCAAGACCAAGAAGGAACGGGCTGCTCCCACAGAGCCCTTAATTGTTGAACCTATCTCCATGGTTCGCCCTGCCGCTGAACATCAAGAGCGCCAACTGACTGTCCATGAGCCTGCTTTCATAGAGGCTCATGAAGCTGAAGACATACCAGCAGCTGATCCCACCGCTGCTAAAGACATTGGTCATCATGACCATCTTGAAGATGATGTAGTTCTTCCTCAGATCGAGCACCAACAGGTATCATCGCCTGTGCTTACGCACAGCGAACTCATCAGCATTGGTCGTCCTCTGACGCCAATTGCTCAGGATGCAACATGGGCTGATCACCCACAACAACAACAAGTCACACCACCCCGGCAAGAAGAAGAAGATGACTTTGAGGCCCAGCCAACTCCATCTCCAAAGGCGTCGCCTGCGTTACGCAGGCTTCGCAAAGGACCAAGGTCTCAAGTCTTCGAGTCTGAAGCTAAAACTGCTGAAGACATTCTGGCTGCATCAGCCGATGACACCCAAGAAGAAGAACGTGTTCCTACTCCCCCAACTACTGAAGAAGTTGTTCTCGAGGAGAACGTGTTTGTGCCCGACCCTCCAGCTCATCAAGTGGAGGTAGAAAATCTTGAGGCTGCCACCACCAACTCCAATGAAGCCACTGACGTTGTCATGGCTGAAGCAAATGTGGAGCCTACACCAACCCAAGAACCAGAAGTCAGCAAAGCCAATGATATTACTGCTTCTGTTCCTGCGCCTGCTGCTGGTCCTCAGTTTGACTATCATATTGAGCATAGGCCTCAGGTACAGAAGCCAATGTCAAGGTTGCCCAGGTTTCCAGGTCCTGCAACAGCACCTGGATCCTTCAATGTCAACGGCTTCAAAGCAGATAACACCTTCTTCAATAGCTCCAAGAACCCCTACTCAAGGGAACGAATATCTTCTGATCGGTTCTGGAGCTATCCGCAGCGAAGCTATTACTCCTGCATTCTGTACAATCAAGATCGCATCTTCCCACATATGCGTCTTGACACCGAAGCAATAGCTGGTCTGCCCTGTCTAGAAGAAGCTTTGGATTGCTTCAAAGAGGTTGGACTGTTGCCCTTCATCACCGACCAAGAGCACTGGAATGAAGAGTTGTTGCTCCAATTTTATGCCACACTTCACATACGTGGTTACAACAGAGATCCGAAGACTTGGGTCCTGGAGTGGATGACAGGAAATGTTCATCATGAAGCCAAAGCCTTTGATATCATTGAGCTCACTGGTCTGCCCACTCCTAGAGATCTCTATGAACCTGGATATCAACTTCACAGTGAAGCTATGGAAAGCATCTTTCAAAGGCCTGAACCAAACATGAGTCAGATGCTCAGTATGATGAAGCCTTTGCCACAAGATGCTGCATATCCTAAGGAGTTCTTTGTTAAAGACCTTGAGTATCTGCCAAGGACTATCTATCACATTATAAGGCGAACTCTCTGGCCCATCAAAGGAAATTCTCCACATGCAAAGCTGGAAGGTGCAATGAATACTTTGGTCTTCTATATTCTTCATGGCAAATGCTTCAATGCACAAGACTTCTTCATCCGCCAACTTGCTGCATCAGGATCTGATCTTTTTGGCTTGAAGTTCTATGCTCCATGGATAATGCGTCTAATTAAACTCCACTCAGCTATCTCATATCAGCCATCTGCTCGCAATCATCGGATCTTTCTGCCTGATGTGGATATGTCTGTTGAAGCCAATTATCCTGAGCCTGCCAAGGAACCTCTCAGTCTTCAGAATGCGGAGCATCAAAGTTTCACTCAGAACATTGAAGGAGTTGAAGCAGTCACTCGTGTTTATCCTCTGGAAGGTACTACATGTGCACCTCATCGTGCTCTTACTGAAGCCACTGAAAGCACTATTGCCCAATGACCCAAGAAGCGATCTCGTGTTCTCAATGACCGAGAGCTTCTGGTTGCTCTTCATCAGAAACAGGATAGGCATCATGACTGGCTGAAGCGCCAAATGCAAAGCCTCTTGGTGGATGTCAACCGCATTCGCAATCTTGCCACCAAGAATGCCTTTGTTGCCCATGAAACCTGTCGGCGTACATGGAAAGGGCTGACGCTTATGTGTCCTGAGGATGATCTTCAAGAGGATGGCTTCTCTAAATGTTTCAAGTTTGACTCCACACCTCCCAGAAGGGTTGTGCTGCGACGAACCCCATCTCTTGAAGACTCTGAGTTTTCTTCCTCTGCGGCAACTATGAATGCCAGAGTGATCGAGGACGAAGATGATGCCACTTCACTGCCCCCTACTTCTGCACGCCTCGACACTGCCCCAAGTTCTTCTGCACCGCCGGACACCACCGACGACCCTGCTGCCTCACCTACTCTTCGTGGGAACAAGTATATTCTCTATGTCTTCAAACCTTTTTGGTCCTCACTGACAAAAGGGGGAGAAGCTTATGAGTTTGATAGTCTTCAAGCGGATCCATATGGGCGGTTACTTTATGTTTTGCCTAGTGTTTACAACTCTCATTTTGATACATTTGGTTCTCTGAGTTGTAACACTTAAACTCGATGGTCGTCTGCTACTTATTTGCTATTTTGTGATGCGATGATAAATTCCGCATGTGCGACGATAAATTCCGCACTTAGATCATTTTGCAGACGTCCATTTACCATTATGCATGTTCATTATCTTCACATACCTTTCATGCATGATGAATTGTCATCATAAGTTGAAGAGGATCTCCACAAGTACAACCTACCATGTGCATTTGCATTCCAAAAGCAAATTACTTATATGCACATCTTCAGGGGGAGCCCTTGCAACTTATGAAGACAATTCCTTATCCTTTACAATTTCACATATTATATTCCCCGTTGAAAACTTCAACTAGTTTGTCATCAATCACCAAAAAGGGGGAGATTGTAAGTGCATCTAGTGCCACCCCTAGTTGGTTTTGGAGTATTGACGACAAACCTAGTTGAGGGACTAATGTGTTTGTGAGAATTGCAGGATAACACAGGTAGAAGTCCCTCATTGATTCGGTTTTCCTACCAGAGATGACCCCTAAAAATGTATGAAGACATTGAAGTCAAAGGTGGTATGTGAAGACATTCACATTGAAGACTATGACAAGAGAATACATCGCATGAAGACTATGGAGCGCGAAGACTTAAATCTTTCGTAGTTCTTTTTTCTTCTTTGTTGAGTCATAGGAACCACCGTACTGTTAAGTGGGGTCCAAGAAAACCAGTCAGAATGACTGAAGTGATGCTTAACCAAAATCCTATGTCTTCGAGTGAAGACTATGAGAGCGAATCTTGTTCAGAGTTGGACAAGTCAGCTTTGCTTGTAGCCCAAGTAAAGTTGCCGTGTGTGTTTGAAATCTGACCGTTGGAACATGTGTCAGTTCCTTAGTGACCCAGGGTCATTTCGGACAAATCAGGTCGGGTTGCCTAGTGGCTATAAATAGCCCACCCCCTACAACCATAAACGGTTGGCTGCTCAGAGTTAAAGTACGGCTTTTGTCGTTTGAGAGCAACCCACCTCGAAGCCTTTGAGAGAGAATTCCTTGAGAGGATAAAGCCCTAACCACCTAGAGCCAAAGAGTGTTAGGCATCACTTAAGTCTTCTTGTCTGTGTGATCTGAAGACTTATTACACTTGAGGACTGTGAATCCTCCAGCCGGTTAGGCGTCGCGTTCTGAGCATCCAAGAGTCATTGTGGATCGCCGGTGAACGAAGTCTGTGAAGGTTTGGAAGTTTACCTTGAAGACTTACCAGAGTGATTGGGCAAGGTCTGTGTGACCTTAGCTCAAGGGGAATATGGAGAGGACTAAGTGTTCTGAGCTGTGTGCTCAGGACTAAGTGTCCGGGACTAAGTGTCCTCAGGTTTAAATACCTATCCGCCATAACCAGACGTACAACTGTCACAGCAGTTGGAACTGGTCTACCAAACCTTTGTCTTCGTCACGCACACTGGTTCTATCCTTATCATCTCTTTATTTACGGTTGGCTCTTGTAAAGTCAGTGCCTAGTTGCTTTATCTATTTGTCTTCACTGTGTACCTGATCCTTACTGCCTAGCTACTATTAGTCAGTGTGGTTTCACTTCATTGAATGCTTGACTATTGTCTGTCTAGTGTAGTCTATCTTCCGCTGCATGATGATAGGTTTATTTCTATCGTTTGTCTTCGAAACTCACATGTTTTGAAGATTTTCATAAAAATCGCCTATTCACCCCCCTCTAGTCGATATAACACACTTTCATAGGCGTGAAGCCTAAGGTCCCCAAAGTGGCTTCAGAGCTCAAGAAGACAAGAACAGCCGAAGCCGAAGCCAGAAAGCGCAAGAACAAGAACACCACAGATGATTCACCACCAACCAAGAAGAGAAAGACCAAGAAGAAAAATCGGGTTGCTCCCACCACTGTTCAAGATATCTTTCAATATTCCGATAAATCGGCCGATTTATCGCTTATCGTGGTCTGACCGATAAGATAAATCGGCCGATAAATCAACCGATATGCCGATAAACTGACCAATTTACCCCTTACCGTAGGACGACCGATAAGTTCCCGATAAGCGATATCCCCAACAATGGCTCCCATAGAGCCCCTTGTCGTCGAGCCAATTTTGGTTGCTCGCCCTGCGTACGCACTCCAAGAGCGTCGCTTGATAGTTCATGAGCCTGCTTCCATAGAGGCTCCTGAAGCTGAAGACATTCCAGCTGTCGACCCCACCGCAGATGAAGACATTGGTCCCCAAGACAATGTAGAAGATGATGAAGTCCTTCCTCACATCGAGCACAACATGGTATCATCGCCTATTCTCATGAACAGCGAGCTCATCGGCATTGGTCGTCCTTTGACACCAAT